>NC_134840.1:94907567-95213336 GCF_965363235.1 Mytilus galloprovincialis
AACTTACTTTTTATCTAATATTAATACTTTTTCCAGGTGTATAGTATCGTCAAATCAGTCTGTTCGACCTTCAAGCAAAGAAAAAAAAGAAGAAAAAAAAATGATTCATTCTTAAGCAATAAACCAAAATTAAATATTGAATACAGTCACTAATATTTTAGAGATTCACGACTTGGGAGAGGCACAAAAAGACTATGTGTTGGGTTGAATATGTGAGATTGCATAGCCTTTCCCTTGTCGAGGGACAGTGAGGAAACCGCTAAACAAACGATAAAAACCAGTGTGAAAGAACTTGCTTCATCTAAACACAAAAGCAAATAAAAGATTAGACAAACAAAGTGTCGAGCTAAGAAACATACAGTTACTAAACACAAAGATGAAAGTTCACTACAACTTAGAAATAAATCGTATTTACGAGAACTACATATCAATCAGTACATATCTGAAATAGGCTATAATTCTGTGTAATGCTGAAATACAATTTCGACATCTTATAGTCCAGAAATTATTCATAATTGTATAGCAATACATAAGAAGTTATGTTTGAATTTATTGAAACATGTTAGTAAGTATACAAATCTTACTTTGTATATTTAATAAAAATGGGGTACTATATATGGAATACATCATTTCGGGTCTAGTTTTTAATACTGAGGATTGATATTCTTTTTTTCTTGGATACCAATTTACGAGGATTGAAGACAAACATCTATTTCGATATTCTCTTTTATCTCTCCACACACACAAGTATGTATAAACTTATTATTCTTATTCGCGTTTCACCTATAGCCAAGAAATATACGAAAATTATACCCATTGCAGAAAATGAATCCACAATAAACTGCTTCGAAAAATATAAGGTTTCTATACAGATTTGCTTTAAAATAAGCGAGATAATTAACCACATCCGATGTACAAATAATACCACTTCTGATGTCATAAGTAACTTTCATTATATTGATTCGTACCAAAAACATTGATTTTAATTTTTCAATACATAAGCATGCAATACGGGAAATAATTAATATATAATATGTAAAGATTAAGCAACAGAAATCAATGGTAAACATTTGGTGTATGCGGTTTCTGCTCCACATGTGACAACCGTCATTATACTCTTCAATTACAGATCAAATGATAAGTTGATTTCGGTAACGTGACAATCAAATGCTATATTACAAAATTCTTTATTGGGAATCTGCTATACATACATTTCTGGCTTGTTTTAATTATATAAAAAAAAATCCTTATCATGGTTCTTTGCTATAGTCATTCTGATTGTCTGTTAAAAACAACTCTTTCTTTTGTACAAAATGCATAAAATGTGGTGTCAATAAAAAATCAATTATTATGAAGGCTTTGTTTATTAAAGTAGAATTTGTCTCTTCTTTAACATTTTGAAATAAGATATTGTATCTGCGTTTCTCGTTTTCTGTCATCAAACAAAATTCTTTCAATCGGTTTTTATGCTTAGAATGAGAAAAACAAATATAAAATGAAGACAAGTCAAATGTTTAATACTATTGCATGAGGGAATAGGACATTGATAGTATATACTATATCATATCTTTTCAACTTTTCTAACTTTTAAGTTTCCAGATCTGATCCACACCACCTCTAACTAGAGTAGTTAGTTTTCCCAGTAATGGTGAAGCCCGGTTTTTGTTTGTTAAGGGATCTCTGAAGGACACCAGATAAAAAAGATGATATTGATATGAATACCGGAGCAGGTTTTAAGGGAATATTTGGCATACCAAGCAATGTTATAATGTTTGTTAGGACTCTTATTTAGTTTGGGTGTAAAGAAATATAATAGATGACCCAGTTCTATATCTTTGAACCTGGCCCGTTTTTTTCTCTTTTGTAATTTGTTTATCTGTACCGTTAAATGCCTATCATGGAGGTAAGACAAGTGCTTAACAACATTTAGGTGTTTGTAGATAGATGAAACACGAGTGCTTTATTCTGATTTGTTTCAACGACCTCACAGTCTCAGCACATTCGAAAACAAATATAATCGTTTTCATTATCATGGTTTGCTTATTATCTGGTGTAATCACTGAGTAAGACCTTCACTACAGTTGGTAATCAAAACCCACAAGTGAAATAAAACAGTCAACAATATGTCTAAATATTTAAAAATTTAAAATAAAAAAATACGATAAAAACCGCACAAAAACAGAAACCCCATCAAAAACTGGAAGTCAACTCAGGTGCATCGGAATTGACAGTAGTTCCTGTCGCACTAGTTCTTCCAGTCGTGTAACTGAATGATAGCATTCGTTAAATTTTGGAGTGATGACTTCAATTGATCATTGTAAACAGAAATTCTTTAAACACGAAATCAGTTTAGAAAATATACCAGCATTGTACAGTTGTCCATAATTTTTCGAGTTGAAAGCCGGTGCCGAAATAGTGGTATTACACCTGAATGTTATGTTTTCGATTGAAAAGTAAAAGAAATTATATTAACTCTGGAATAAAATTGTGGGTTATATTTAACAAAAATTATTTACTGCAAAGACTTTAAACCCAACGACAAGGATAATGAAAAAGTTTGTCTCAACTGCATTTCAGCAAACATATTCTATACTATACGATGCAATTCGGTGTTGCATTCGTTCATTCTTTTTAGATCAACTTTGAAATACACAAATAGCTTCTAGCTATGAAACTAAGACTATTGTTGGTTGGAAGCGTTACACAGGCGGTCTAGTTATTTAATAAAAAATCAATAGAGATGCGATACATAAGAACAGAAAGTCCCTGATTTCACAAGACTGCAAAATTGCCATTTCATATGACAAGACGAATAAAAGAGGGACAAAAGATACCAGAGGGACAGTCAAACTCATAAATCGAAAATAAACTGACAACGCCATGGCTAAAAATGACACTTTTGACCATATAAGGAGCAAGTTGAACATTTTATTTTATGACAACGTTAAAACGCTGCCCTGTAAAAGTTCGACTGTGCTATTCAAAAGAAGTAAAATCACAAAAATACTGAACTCTGAGGAAAATTGAATCGAAAAATCCCTAATCAAATTGACAACAACTGTCATATTCCTGACTTGGTACAGGTATTTTCCAATGTAGAAAATGGTGGACTGAAACTGGAAATACTGTCATCGACCGATTACAGACTGGAGTATTCAAAAGAGATGAAGAAATAACTGAAAATATTTGCCAGAGCACAGGTTCTTAAATTTCGAATAGATACCAGTAGACTGGTTGTATTAAAGCCTGACCGAGGTGCTGACGACATTGTCTGTAGACTCCTGGTCAAGGTCGTTACATGTGGGTATTTATTCTATGGAATCGAAGCGTGGCCCCATCAGTCACTGCAAGTGGGCAAGACAAGACAATATAATTTATTACAACTTAGACATGTGTATGGCGCTAAAAGAGGATTATAGGTGATATCATACAATAAATATACCAGGGATATACCAGGATTCAGAAGAAACAGCTCATATACAGTCTGCAATCAACAGTAACAACATGGCTCTAGAGGCCGTATCTTGGACCTTTTTTTTTAGGCACAGACAGAATAAAGCACGAGAGTGCGTCAAGTTTAGGGTCGGGATATTCTGAAATTGACGCAAAATCTGGTTCAGTTATGTGTCCCGTCTAATTCTTCAGAAACGTAACGTTATGGATAAACTGGTGTCTTCCGACTCAATAGGTTATGGTTTATACTAGGATAATAAATAAAAAATACTTAGGCAGTCACAACACTTTTATTTACTAAAACAAAACCAGACAAGACCATAGTAATAAAACAGCAATAAAACTTCTAGCAGTCAATAGTTCAATAAAAAAAATATCAAACTGAAATGAAATTTTCAAACGAAAAAGTCCCGTTGGCAAAATCAAAAGTTCAAATATTTTTTACAAAATCGCTACCCCGAAATCTAGTAGTTGAGCAACTTCAACCAGGGAATGGTTTCAGATGCAGAAGACGGGTCAGCAGGTCTTGTTTGAGAGGTCTAGGTGATCTTATTTGAAAGGATTGTTGAGTCATATTCAATAATTAGGCAAACACCATATAAAGTTGATTTTATGTTTTTCTTACGAAACTTAAAATTTAAAATTTGTTAAACTATAGTTAGATGTATTTTATCAAAAAATTGAGCAAGGTAAACGTTTGAAACGAAAAAAAGTCTCCTATATATGTACGTAGGAGTAATAAGATTGGCACTGTTTAACAACGCAGGCATTTGAAAAAAATAATGAGCAAATAATCTAACATTGAAAGCATAAACAATATGAACTCCTTTTAGCAAAGGAAGAAACGGAGGTGTACGTACTTAGGGGGTAGATAGTATTTTGTAATCTGATAGCACTTGTCATGTTACTCACTGTATTGGAAAGTTTTGAAATAAGTCATTTTTATTGATAATCTTGATGTTACCAAAATGGAGCAAAAAGAAAGGATAGGATCAAGAAAGAGTGGAACATTTTCATTATCATTTGTGACTCTGATAGTACTCAACGGTCAAACAGATTCCGAATCCCTGAAAACAATTATGGGATCTTTAGTTTAAGCCCCACTCCCACTAGACCACGATCGCACCACGCTCAGCGCGATCTAAAATAAATTTAGATCGTGGTGAGGTCGCGGTATGAGCGGCATGAAATTGTTAATTTTCGTTGCTTTCACGATGCTTCTACGTCCTAATTACGCTTCTATAACGATCCCGCTACGATTAAACCACGTTCTCACTGCGCTTATTCTACGACCTCACTACGCTTATAAAGATCTTTCTACGCTCTTCACGTTCTCACTACGCCCATACCACGAGTTATCCGATTGCAACACGATCTTTCTGCGATTATAGCACGTTCTTACCACGATTATACTACGTTCATATCACGATCTTACTACGTTCTCAGCAATACCGTCAATATCGTGTTTCATATCAATATAGTTCCGTTCCTTCTATATCTGATTAAAACGGCGATTTCACGCAAACAATAAGACATGCCACCAAAATCTACTAGAACACGTGGGCGAGGTGGTAGGGGTTGATGTAGAGGAAGAGGGAGCAAAGTATGAACGCCATACTAAACTCCAAAAAGTACACAAGAAACTAAAATTAAAAATAGTACAAGACTAACAAAGGCCAGAGGCTCCTGACTTGGGACAGGCGCAAACATAGTGGGGTTAAACATGTTTTTGAGATCTCAACCCTCCTTCTATACCTCTAGCCAACGAAGAAAAGTAAACGCATAACAATACGCACATTAAAATTCAGTTTAAGAGAAATCCGAGTCCGATGTCAGAAAATGTGACTAAAGAAAATAAACAAAATGACAATAATACATAAATAACAACAGACTACTAGCAGTTAACTGACACGCCAGCTCCAGACTTCAATTAAACTGATACTATACACATAAGTAGTATATTACTTGTCATCAAGAGATGTCGGAACGACCAATCAAACCTGAATTACAACCTATTGCTGGTCCATAAAGCTCAAATGACGATATTTAAGTGAACGATAGCAGAGATGACACAGATGTGTCAATATATATAGGAAGATGTGGTATGGGTGACAATGAGACAACTTTCCATCAACGTAAAATATATAAAAGTAAACCATTATAGGCCAAGGTACGGCCTTCAATACGGAGCCTTGGCTCACACTGAACAGCACGCTATAAAGGGCCCACAAAAATACTAATGTTAAACCATTTAAACGGGAAAAACCAACGGTCTAATCTATTTAAAAACGAGAAGCATGGTTGAGCCGTTAGAGCAAATGGATAAATACATTCAGACAAACAAAATCTAGGGAGTTTGTTTTAATATATTTTATGTAAAATTACAATAAAAATGATGGTCGTAGTGTGAACGTAGTAAGGTCGTGAGAAGAGCGTGATGAGGACGACAAGGGCGTGCTAGAATCGTACTATGGTCGTGAACAGCGTGGTAAAGTCATAGTGGAAGCGTAGTTGGATCGCGGTGAGAACGTGATGGTCGTAGTAAAGTCGTGATAACGTCGCTGTAAGATCGTAGCGCAATCTCTCCGAATAGAATCACGCTTTCGCTACGCTCACGCTACGATTGTACAGCGACCTTTGCGATCTTGCTACGATCTTAGTACGCTTCTACTACGACCTTATTTCGCCACGACCGCACCACGATTGTTTTGAACATGTTCAAAGTTGGCCACGCTCTTCACGATCCTGAAGACTTCACCACGACCGTGGTACGACCTTACTGCGACCTACACGATCGTACCACGATCATCAAAATTTGCATTTTTTTCACAGATCGTAGTGCGATCGTGGCCTAGTGGGACTAGGGTATTAAACAACATGTTTTTCTTCAAAAGTGCACAAAATACAATTATACAATAAAAAAATACTGGGATTATATACCAAAATTGAGAAATGCGATAAAAACGTCATTAGGAGAGATAGCATTAGAGATCATATGTAAAGGATATAAATAATAAATTATCAAGAGATAACTAGACATAATACATAGACAATTATAGTGCATTGCCTTGACATATCAACGATATAAGGATGAGACTTAGAAACGGGGAAATGCGAGGCTGTGACGAGTTATTTCCCCGTTTCGGGCCGAAGCCTTATATCGTTGATATTTCAAGTCAATACACTATTATTGTCTTTATACTGCAATCTAAAATAAACATTTTCAATTGTTGTTTAATGCGTTAAGGTTGTTTATTTGATTTAGATATTAGGGGGAAATACCCTTTTAAAAGGCCTCACATCATGCTTGCGGAGAAATATACAACACAATGAAATTAACATTTACCTGTTGAAACCAACACTCGAAGGTGAACGAAATCGTTTGAGTATGGACTTAACTATCAACCATAAGCATAAAAAATAATGATTTATAGGTTGCAAACAAATATCTTAACAAATTAAATATGTTTTTCCAATAATTGCAAAAGAAACAATGTTGAGTCGTTTCACGCATCGTTGTATGGATTTGAAACAAGAACAGGTTGAAGAGGTTGTATGAATAATTCAATATTATTTCGACAATTTCTATTTAAATATTCATGAGGAAAAGTGATATAGGGTCAGTGACTGTATATGACATAGAAATATACAGTCTACGCATTTTGACTGCTCAAATAGAACGAGTGCAGTATAAATTTCTTAATACTGCATTCGTCCTATTTGAACAGTCAACGTGCGTCAACTGTAAATTTCTATGTCATATACAGTCACTAATCAGATATCACTTTTCCTCGTGAATATTTAGATAGTAGAGCATGAACTATATTTAAATATGCATGACGCCCCCTTCAAGCGTGAAACGACTCAAACTTATTTCTTTTATAATTGATGGAAAAACATATTTCACTTTTTAAAATTACTTGATTAAACCATAAATCATTATGTTTTATGCTTATTATTGATATTTTAGTCAAATGAATTTGTTCACCATCGATTTGGTTCAACAGGTAATGTACATTTTGTTGTGTTATATATTTCTCCGCCATATGTGAGGTATTTTTAAATGGAATTTTTCCATTTTTTAAATCAAATAAGTAGCAATGACACAATAAACAAAATTTGCAAATGTTTTTTTCTACATAACAGTATAAAGACAATAATAGTGTTTTGGCTTCGCATATCAACGATATCAGGATTAGGCTTAAAAACGGGAAATATTTATTTTTGAAATTTACATTGGAGTTTTCTATATTTTATTAGTGTTTTTTCATAACGAATGTTCACAATTGGTACTAATAAATCTGGTAATACACTTCACTTTTATTTCGAAAATAAGTTACCTCGCTAAAATAAAATTATTTTCATAAAAAGTTTTTCCCCGTTCAGGGATCCGTATCGACTACAAATGATTGTATATATTTTCTCACAGCGCATTTACATTCTGATTAAGTCGTTTTGATGTAACAAGCAGGTATACACGTTCTTGTGTGAGCATACCCGTTTAAACTAAAAATACCGTTAAGCAGTAATTATACTGCAATTACCTATTTTACTATACAGATAAAGCTATACGTATAAACGTTAACTTTATACGTCAATGACCTCAACTAACCTGTAAGCCCCGCCTACTTACCAGAACTACTGTATTTCATCAACAACGTCACGTCACAACCATGACAACTTGTAGTAACAAAGGTCAAACTTTTATGAATTTAAACTTGTTATGTCTTCAAATTGGTAATTTATATACCATGTCTATTAAATGTTATTAATTAAGTTCATTTTTCCTTTCTAATTCCTTAAAATGTCAATGTTTTACCGCCTGGACTACGCTCATAGGGAAATACCCCAAAATGGTACCCCAAGAGGGAAATTCCAAACACTTTTTTTTAACAATGTTTGTTACATATTTTTTTTTTTTTTTTTTTAATTTTTTATCGATTTCAGTATAAAAACAATATACGTATAGTGTCTTGAAATATGAAATTTATTTGTATTCGGCACGAAACAGGGGAAATAATGCTCGGTAGAACCTCGCACTTCCCCCGTTTCTAAGCCTCATACAAATAAATTTCATATTTCAAGACACTATACGTATATTGTCTATGTAGGCGTCAAGCAGATTCCAAAATCATATATACATGACTCAGCAGTGTCAAGCTGTTGACAGAATACGATAACATGTATTCACTATTACAACGTTGTGATATGTATACCTTTTGAACATACGGACGAATGGACACCCAGACAGAAAACACATGGAAAATATGACTGCTATGAATTCCAACCCGGATAAATATGACGTATTCATTTTGGATTTTATTTTTAACTCCTGAAACATATCTTATGATGAACAATTTGATAAGGAAATTTTGAAATAAATAGATGCGATACAATTGTCACGTAATCAGATATCAATCAGATATACCATGAAAATGAAATGAATAATAAATGCTATGTGATTATACTGCACATAATACTTTTCTTTAGATTTAAAATGATAAGTTTGATAAAAAGATATGTACAGTCAAAGTCCGTCCATTTGTTGCGGAACAGTTTTCATTGCCTACATCAGTAAGTGAAAGGTTCATGTGTACACAGCCAAAATTTGCTCGCATGAATTCACATGAATCTCATGTGAGATTCACCTCAAACGAGCTTATACATGAAACTCACTTGAAAATTTTCATGTGAATTTTACGAGATATTTTTCATGATTTTTATTCAATTTGAAAATTTAGATGTTATTTGAATTACTCTATTTTAAAAAAGTCGAAATTCATATGAGTTTCACATGAGATTCAAGTGAAACTCACAAAAACTGATTTTATGTGAGTTTCACGTATAAGCTCGCGTAAATTCACATGAAATAGATGTGAGTGAAATTTGCCTGTGTAGCACTTCTGTTTTGACTCGAGTTATCATTGATATGTTCATAATTATAAATTAACAAAACTTTGATTTTCTATAAAACGAAGGCTTTTCTACCTCAGGAATAGATTACCTTAGCTGTATTTAGCAAAACTTTTAGTGATTGTTGGTCCTCAATGCTCTTCAATTTCACTTTATTTTATTTTTGACTTTTAATTTTTTTTTATTCGAGAGTCACTGTTGAGTCTTTTGAAGATGAAACGCGCGTCTAGGGTAATTATAAAATTTCAATCCTGGTATCTATGATGAGTTTATTTCCTAACCAAATAAAGAGTCTTGGGAATGAAAATAATTAAAGTTACATAACTGTCAGCTTGAAATGAATATTAAAACTCAAAAGAAAATCTGCAGGTAGATTAAGTTGTATACAAGTCTCGAGTTTTTTTCCCTATTTTAGTTTTAATTGAAGTTGCAGCTTTTAGTGATAATCTACAATAGTTTAATATACATATGCCACTTATTTTCTTAATTTGTCCCTTTTTAATCATAAAAGATATTTTGACATTGGCACAATTTTAAAATGCAAAACAATTAAAAAATATTAAAAAAACATTTTTTTTAAAACTGTTTAACCGGTGATTAAGTTATAAATATAGATACACCATGAAATAATAAGAAGAAGAACAATGTCAAAATTGTAGATAAATCATAAAAATATAACCAAAACATTGTCAACACGATAATAATATTAAAAGATACATCACATAACTAATACTAGTATCAATCTAAAACAAGGTTCAATCCACCATTTTCAACATTTGAAAATACCTTTACCAAGTCAGGAATATGACAGTTGTTGTCCATTGGTTCGTTTTGTTTTATCTTTTGATTTTGCTATGTGATTAGGGACTTTTCGTTTTGAATTTTCCTCTGAGTTAAGTATTTTTGTGATATTACGTATTTCTATAACCGCAATATCGAATCATCATCTAAATAATTATATATAACAATAAAGATACAATATATAAATAATGATAATAAAACCAATGTCAACAAAGAACATGCATCATAAGAATAATGAAAATATGAACAATTTAGATACAACATACAAATAATAAAACTTTGGTTGTAACACGTCTTCCAGTTTTGTCTATCAGCTCATGGACATAATTTGGCATTTGACGTCAGCAACGGTTATTTTTCAAAATTTAAACCTTAAAATGGAATTTAGAATTGAATTATAAGGAATGACTGTAGCATTTTTTCCGTGTACTCGATGGCGCATAATTTAAAATAATTCTTATATGATTTGCATATCTAAATATACTTGAATTGGACTGGTCAATTATAATTTTTCTCTAGTTTTACACTTCGATAAACCATGACCCTGAAACTACTTTCGTAATCTATTCATGCGCGATACCGTTTTTGCAAGGATACTGGGATTTTCAGCAAATTGAGATTAAAGCATAACAGTTGTTTCTATTCTAATGCATATATATAACAAAAAGATTTAAAATTAATGCACTAAAGCTTCGAAAATGTGAATTTCCGGACGCAGAGTTCATATCCGTTCCATACATGCTCCGCAATACTGCACTTAGTATGAGTGTAGTGTTACAAAGTATTGAACGGAACGGATATGCTCTCTGCGCCGGAGATTGCGAAAATGTATAAAAATAAATTTAGATAAAATTCCGCGAAATTTCATGAAGGATTTGGCGAAGTTACGTCATGGCAAAAGACGACGTCATAGGAATGAAAACTTTCAAGAGACAGTTGGAAAGCAGGTTACGGTTTGACCCCTAGTTTATCAGCACCAATAGAGTCACGTGACCGTTAAAATTAAGTTAAAAAACGGACGAAACAAACCTGATTTTTACTCAGTAAATACTATTGTCGTAATAAAAAAATATTGACTAACCTTATCTTGAATATACATAGTTTTCACTCGTCAAAACTTACACATCAAATAAAAGTCCTTTATTCTTTATTTTATCTTCAAACTTGGAGTTTGGGTGAAAATTGTCGAGTCTCCCGATCGAAAAATCTAAATATTTATAAGGAAACTAAAAATGATGGGCTGAATTTAAATTTAATAAAGCATCTCATTAAGACAAACACTCGATATAAATATCTCGGCACTAGAATGTTGGATACGCAAACGTCAAGTTATTTTCGATACGAAGCGGTGGTTTTTATGCCGATTTGTGCAAGTGGTTATCTCCCCTTAATATCACCAGTCAAATATAAAAACCCAGTAAAATGCATAAAAAGGAGTTTACTTTACAAAAATTAGAAAGAAAATATACGAAACTCGATTTACAACTACATGTATGTTATAATAATATAAAGAAGAGATACTTCCCTATTTTTCAGAGAAGGACTAAATGTAATAATTATAAGACACACTATTTATATTAGTAAAAAAAAAAACAATTCAGAAATGTGGATAATTGCACCTACATATAAAACTAAAAACCTAGCTATATTGATATAAATTAGATCTGGCTGATGAAATATACTTTGTAATATTTATAATTGTATATGGGATCACACCTAGTGGAATTTTTTTAAACACTTCTGATAATATTTAATGCAATAAAACATATTTTATACAATTTGAATAATCTTTCTGAAAATTGATAGAATAATAGTACTGATCATTTATATTTTATATTCTATAAAGTGGGACCAAGAGTAACAATAACTTTCTTCAAAATAAGAGAGCCTTTAAACTGAAGCCTATGTAACTGTTTCTTAGTTCAACAGTAAAATACTGCATAGAAAATATCCTACAGAAAAGGGATAACGTTTTATTAACCCTCTTGCTGCCGAGTTGTTTTCTTGTTTTGTCGCGCCAAAAGCATCTTGACGTTTCTTATCTGTGACGTTGCAAACATGTGCCTATCTGTAGAACTGCGATTTCCCGCCGTCCATAATTTTTCCCGCGTCAATGTGGCCGTAATTATGAAAACGATGTATAAGTAATTTTACGGAAGTTAAATATGCTCTAAGATTGTCATAAACGATGTTTTTAATACAAGATTATTTAAAAATATAAATTTTAACCCTGGAATATTTTCTATTAGGTAATTGGTATAAATACTGTAAAACAATTCTCTCAAATCATTATATAAACGGCAAAACAACGACACTCAATGAAAATGAAAATAAAAACAAAGCGTGTACAATTCTTAAAAATAAATAAAATCTCCGAGCAGCTGTTTTATGATTCTATGAACTACTTCTTGTTGTGAAGTATCAAACGTGTCAGATTAAAATTATCATGATTTCAATCCTTGTTTCGGTAGGCGAGGAAATATTTTTTATATAAAAATTATTATCCATATTCATTTTGCTTATTTTTTTAATCATGTTTATTATAATTTTGTTGACCACTTATTGCTCAAAATTTGAGAGAAAACGAATTAAAAAAAAACCACAGCAAAACGAGGAAATAAATTCTCTAAAATGAATTTCTATTGTCTACAAGTGAACCTGAATCAATCATAATTCATTTTCATTTACTATGATAAAGTACACACTGTAATTGACATACACGAAATATCTTTAAATCTGTTAATTGATAAATAGTTCTCTTCTCAACGTTCAGTGGCAAATATTTCATGCAATATTAAGGACATCTGAAATTCAATATACAATAAATCTATTGATCAATAAGTCCTACAAAGTAAACGATCTGTGGTGTTACCAGAAAAAAGAGGTTGCCACTTGGAAAGGATATCTATGATATATATGATAGGAATAGAAATCATTGTGTCTACTACTTATTTAACATCCCCATTTGGAATGAAAATAAACATTTTTAAGGCAGTGCTTCCATGATGAAACAGGTTTAAAATGTATTGAAATTTCGTATGGCAATACATGTACATCGGTTAACATGTGTGTACTTTTACAAGAAAAAAAATTCCGAACTGATATTTTAATCGTGGTATTTGAGCCCTAAATAAATTATCCAGTTCTTTTAAATAAAACGTGTATTGTGAATGAATATTAATATTTAACGTAATCAAGTATAACAGTTACCTTTGTTATGATTATTTATCAGGGATAAGATTTTTTCTTTATGAGATATTCTGATTGATAGATGTACGAAAAAAACATAAAACAAATTTCTCGAAAGAATGCAACATTTTACATGAAAATGACGAACTAGATAATTAGTAAACAACTTAAAATAATTGTTATTATAGTACTAACAAGCTTATGATCCTGTATCATTTCTTGACATCCGTTTTAAGTATACTTTTAAAGCATTTTATTCAGTTTGCTTCATTCCCGCCAAAATCGCCCTTTTGACGCCGTATTTTTACGTTGTCAGTGCCCCTGAGTACTGTGACGTTACAATGGACCTTTGACGTTCTACACAATCAACAAGATTTGTATGTAGAAGCCATAAATGTCCATTTGGCAGCAAGAGGGTTAAAATTATAAGTGAAAGTGACACAATTTTGAATTCCAAAACCATTATTATTGTAGAATTAGAATTAAACTATTAGATTAGCTTGCACAGTAGCCCTTTGTCTTATTTCTCATTATATAGATTATGAAAGTAAATTTTTTGAAAAAAATTGGGCTTCTTCTCTTCAGATTGCTGTATCAGCTGCTGTATTGTATATATATTTTACTGGAATAATTGGATATTAATCTCAGAAATGAAATGAAATGAAATTGGTGGGACAAATCTTGTGTATTTTACTTTAATAATGATCAATGATGATTAAATTTGACAAGAATTTGCCAAATAAATTCAATTTTGTAAGAACACATCTTTTGACTGAATAAGCTAGTTTTTGCTCTTATTATTGTAGCTTGCTTAGTAAAGAGATAATAATATAAGCAAGATTTTAACTTATAAAATATAAATACAATTAACTGACCTTCATTCCTTTTTTAGTATGTTTTTTTCCTCCAGAAATTTTCTTTGCAATGCATTTCTATTGCTATTTTTTGTGCTTGTGTCCATCAATAGGCTAACAATAATTTGTCAGATTTGTCAGAATTTGCCGAGACGTATAGTTTCAAACGCAATAAAGAAGATCTTTGTTGCATGACGTCGTTGATAAAAGAAAACAAAGTCACCGTCAATTTGTGAAGGGGATCAAAATGCGTTTTAGTTACTTTAAAATACAGGTGTCGTATGGAATTGTGAAAAAAACACAACTTTTAATAAAAAATTCATTCATATCTTTAATAAATTCAGTATTTTACAGTACTTTTGAAACAGGTACAATAAAAGAAGCTAAACTTCACTGTTTTGAAGTAGAAACGCAGCTAAAACCAAATACCAATTGACATGGCTGGTGGTCACTAAAATTGACGTATAATGGTAAAAAATGATGGCTTCAAAAATGTGTAGAAATTTGAAATATAATATATTTGCATTTAACTAATTTAGAATATAAAAGTTTATGCATTTAATCAACTGTATAAAAGAGGGGCGAAAGATCCCAAAGGGAAAGTCAAACTAACAAATCGAAAGTAACCTGACAACGCCATGGCTAAAAAACACCAAACAGGCAAAAAATAGTACAAAAGACACAACATAGAAAACTAAAAACTAAACAACACGAACCGCACCAAAAAATGGGGATGATCTCAGGTGCTCTAGAAGGGTTAGTACATATCATGACAATGATAACACGACACATTATTAGTGCCTATTATTTTTTTTCTCACCTCGTATATCTGAAATACATAGTATCGATCTGAATCCCACTGATGAATTACAGTTTCCAGAATGTCTGTTTACATGTAAGAAAAACACTTTTTGTTACTCACTCTTGTTATATGAATGCTGATTGTTAGCATCCGTCTATAACACTACGACTTCTTTTTTTTTAGAACTTTATTTCGATATATATTCAAGTTTTCGTTAAACATTAACATTGAGCGCTTTTCCAATAAAGTAGATATTTATGTTTTTCATTTTGGAGTTAAACAATTTAAATTCATGGCTGAATATGTGCAAACAGATTTCTTTCTTTCTTTCTTTATAACGTTTTATATTTTTGAATGTTGATAAATTTTAAGATTTAGGAATATTCTAATTATGACATTTAAATAACGAGGTTCGATGTGTAAGCCGTAATTACAAAAAATCGGCGAATCAAAGAATTCAACGTTGTATCTAGAAAAGTAATCAACAAGTGTATCTAGAAAAGTAATCAATAAGTGTATCTAGAAAAGTAATCAATAAGTTATTACTTGATTTATTTCACTTAACTGAGTGGAGTTTAACCCGTTTGCTCATCCTTGATTTATTTCACTTAACTGAGTGGAGTTTAAATAGACTTATTAAAAGGGGATATAGTTACGATACTGTTGTCAGGTCATTAAAGATTGCATATTTTGGCTTTAACATTGATTCACTGATAGGGTCTTTGCATCGGAACTAAACACATTTATTTCTAAAAAAACAGTTGTTGGCATGACACGGGTTATGTTCTTCTCATATATTTTATGATAGTATGATACTAAACCCCTAACGGGAGGGATTGTACCTGATATTCATATGATGAAGACATAATCTTTCAATCAGTTTAATTGAGATCTGGAGCTGGCATGTCAGTTAACTGCTAGTAGTCTGTTGTTATTTATGTATTATTGTCATTTTATTTATTTTCTTTTGTTACATCTTTTGACATCAGACTCGGACTTCTCTTGAACTGAATTTTAATGTGCGTATTGTTATTCTTTTACTTTTCTACATTGGCTAGAGGTATAGGGGGAGGGTTGAGATCTCATAAACATGTTTAACCCCGCCGCAATTTTGCGCCTGTCCCAAGTCAGGAGCCTCTGGCCTTTGTTAGTCTTGTATGATTTTAAATTTTAGTTTCTTGTGTATAATTCGGAGTTTAGTATGACGTCCATTATCACTGTACTATTATGCATATTTTAGGGGCCAGCTGAAGGACACCTACGGGTGCGGGAATTCTCGCTACATTGAAGACCCATTGGTTGCCTTCGGCTGTTGTTTGCTCTATGGTCGGGTGGTTGTCGCTTTGACATATTCACCATTTCCTTTCTCAATTTTATTTAACCCGTTTGCTCATCCTTGATTTATTTCACTTAACTGAGTGGAGTTTAACCTGTTTACTCATCATAGAACAATTCATCTATAGACAGGTGATTCAGGATAAACTCATCAAGTCTAGTTATTGATTCTGGTAAAATAAATTTGTATCGTAAAATAAATAATTAGATACAGCCGTATATTTTCTAGTAAAGCAAAGTTAAAAACATATTAAATTTGTCAATGCACTTCAACTTCGTACTTTGATTGGGCTTTTTTTTAACATTTTTTTTATTCGAGCGTCACTGATGAGTCTTGTATAAATCAAACGTGCGTCTGGTGTAAATATAAAATTTCAATCCTGGTATCTATGATGAATTTATTCACTTTTGTAATTTTGGAATATGAAAGTATTAAATTTGAGAAGCAAATAATTTTATACTACTTTTTTAAAATATTATTTAAAAACATTAGTTATGAGCTATAAGTCACGTGGCTCGAGCATTTTTCTGAGGAAGTTTTAAAAAATTTCAAAGAAATATTTTTTACGGTGGGTTAGCTTTCATTAGTCTTCACTATCATATAGATTAACAACTTTTGGTTATATTTATAATTAAGAACCTTCATTGCAGGTGGAGCACGAATGCACAGTTAATCAATTATATTAATGTGCCATTTGTATGCAAGAGTGACATTTCTTTGTATTATATGCCGATTCAAAAAGTTATACGAGTATTTTCTCCCTTTAACATGTTCATTATTTTATAATTAAGTATAGGTTTCTGATATAATTTTGAATAATTACAAAATGTATCAATTCAATATATTTAAGTTTTTGTTATTGGTGTATCAAAACATTTATAATTTCATAAATTTGAAACGTTTAAAATGATTACATACCTATATTAAGTTATCAAAGGTACCAGGAGTATAATTTAGTACGCCCTACACGTGTTTCTTCTACACAAGACTCATCAGACGCTCATATCAAAATATTTATAAAGCCAAACAAGTAAAAAGTTGAAGAGCATTGGGGATCCAAAATTCCAAAAAAATGTGCCATATACGGCTAAGGTAATCTATGCCTGGGATAAGAAAATCCTTAGTTTTTCGAAAAGTTCAAAGTTCTTTAAACAGGAAAATTATAAAAAAAGACCATCATTATTGATATTCATGTCAACACCGAAGTGTTGACTACTGGACTGGTGATACCCTTGGGGCCGAAAAGTCAACCAGCAGTGGAATTGACCCAGTGGTGTAACTAGTTATCAAAGGTACCAGGATTATAATTTAGTACGCCAGGTGTGATTATATCTACAAGTATCATATTTTGAAAAAAAGAGAACTTAAACATGATAAAGCTGTACTTTCTTTAAGAGTGATGTTTGAAGTTAGCATAATTAACTGATGCACAGATAAGTGTTCAATATTCTGGTAAATTTTGAAAGGATGTCCCGCACACGCTCGCCTACATGAATTGTTGATTGATTCAAAAATTCATTCTAAGCTCGAAAACGACCTATTGATAACACACCAGTTAGTCTTATAACTATGTTACTAATTAGATTTATAAAGTAAGTTCCCTTAAATCGCGTATGAGGCATGAGGCATCGATAATTAAACCCAAGGCTGCACATGGTTGTTACATATGCAAAAACCGCTTCATATACTTGTTACATATGTAAATTAAGAAATAAAAGTGCAATTCACATATATAAAACGACTAAAATATGCAAAACAATCCTTTTAAATTTATCCTGAATACTTTCACAGGAAAAGATACTGAATTGAAATGTCCGTTTTGCTTTGGTGCAATGGAATAACACTTTTATTATTAATTGGAGAGAGTTGCAATGCCAACCTAGATTGTAAGATAATATCTAGTTGTGAAATGGTGTGTCAAACCGAAGGACCTTCGTATGAATGCTACGGAAGAGAACTATTAGAAGTACCAATCTTCCCTGAGACAACATTATTTCTGTATGTAGTGATCATATGTAGAAGAAACTGTTTAAATCATATATTCTTTGCCCTTTTAATAACATGTTATTTTACAAAGTCATGACTTATCTTCTATTGCTTAACATGTAATATTGACTCTTTGGAACTTATGGGTTTGACTTTTTTATAAGAATATTAACATTTTAAATGTGAAAAGTCCTAGAAATTCGAAAAGCTAGAAAGTCTTAAACTTAAACTTGATCTCGGGCAAACATCATGCTCTTACAAAAAAGAACTTGGAATGGTTCGATTAAAATAAGAAAATATCAAGGCGAATATACTATCATTAAGATATTCTGACAACACAAATGCCAAAAATCAAACATAGAATGTTTACTGGTCAACACAGATAAGATTGTGGTATGCTGAACTGGTTTGTTTACAACCTTGTAACTTTATTATTGAATTTCCGATGATTTTTTTTCTTCTTTCTTGTGTGTCACAACCTTATTATATGTTTTTTTCTTTTTTCCATCTAGTGTAACATTGTTATTTTTTTTTTAACAGTTTACTCCTTGAGTATTACAATATGAAATGGATTAATATAAGCTAACAGCTTGTTCCTGGATCCTATTAATTATTTCACATGTATTATTATGTAAATTTGTGTACATTACTTTACCTGAATTTAATTAATAAAATATGTGTACACTTACCTTGTAACTTGTGATATCTTAATATTAGGGATGTTAACAAATGCTAAGTACTTAATCATTGCTTGTTGTGAGTATCGAGTATTAAATGACCCTCAAGGACGTTTAGTTTAGACGATGATGGTGTACATTCTTTTTTTCTTTTAAAAATATAATCTCCATCTTTGCATTGACTGATTAAATTCACAACTCTTATCAAAGAATGAAATAAATATTCATTAATGAAACATACTTCTACTACGCTTTGTATGATTTATACTATATACAATTCAAAGCGTTAAGTTTTGCTAAAAGGCCCACTTAATCTTCTGTTGAAAAATAAGTACTACGTGTTTTTAACAGTAAAACTGAACAAAAGTATCAATTTTTTTTAGGTAAATGGTTAAGGCATAAGTGGCTTCTAATCGTCAAGTTCTTGAAACTGTGCTGTCTTAAGGCGAAGTGTACGTAATTAAACTACACAATGGATTTTTTTAAAATGTTACATGTAGTTTCTGCTTGTAAAAATAAATCGGAAAATAAAATAAAAAAAGGGGGTAACCGTTTTCGTTTTTGAGATACGAGCTGTTAAAGTTAACAGCATCATACACCAAAATTACAAAGGATATATAGGGAAAATCGTGAAATTCAGCAGGAATTGTTACATTTCCAACATTTTCTATTATATTAGACAATCGATTTTTTTAAAAATGTATGAGACGATTCTAAAATGTCTGAGGAATCGATTGGTGCAAAGAAAGTCCTTAGCAACCGTGCTACTTTTCAAGCTATACACTGTTAAAGTTGAATCTTGAGTGTAAAAAAACAAAAAACAACGACAACGTTATTGACGTCGCAGCAACAGTTACGACGCTTCATATAGTTTTATATATAGTATACCATTTTGTTGGAGTTCGTGTTGCTCGGTCTTTAGTTCTTTATGTTACGTTTTGTGTACTATTGTATTGTATTTGTCTATTATATTCGGGTGCGTGCGGAGATCGCCAAGCTAGAAAACGGTTGACACTTTCTTCATTATGAACTAGAACTATTTTTGACCTTGGTCTCTTTTCAGAATATCAGTCATCTGTCTGGCACAGGATAACAAATCAATATTTAAGTAAATTTAAGTTGTGTTGTAATTCTTAGTACATTTGGGTAAATTAATCTTATCTTTGTGCCGCATAAGCATCTTTATAATTCAACACATCCCTGAGCCACGACCTTTACTTTTATGTGCATTCGGGATTTACACAAATTGTAACCCGAATAATTCAGTCGTATTATTCAGCTTATGTACGAATGCTACATTTCTCGTGTGGGAGAAAATCGGACATGGAAAAAGCTTGAATTATTTGAGTTACTCAAATTGAAACTCGGGAATATATTTCTAGCTGTTCGGAATTCGCGGAAAAAAAAATGATTTTTTTCGGCATTACGGTATTGAATCAATATGAGACAGGGGCGTAGCTAGGTATTCAGTCAACTGTGTACACATGACATTCAATAATTAAAGAGTTTTGACAACTTCACCGGTTTTCATCTACAGATAACATTTTTTACTAATTTTTTTTAATAAAAGAAAAAAAATGTGAAAAAAATTATGTGTAGGCACGTGCCTAAAGTGCCTAACGGCAGCTACGCCCCTGTGAGATACCAATTATTTCTTTTCACAAATTCGATTACCGGTCAGTTTATAGGACTTCAGTTTGAAATAGGGGCGGCAATTCATTCATTTTATCCAATCAATTGGGGGAGGGGTCAATATTGATAGTCAAAAAGCCTAGAAATATTCGATAAAAAACGTTGAATGTAAATTATATGAACTACAAAGACTCATATTATAAGACTAGTAAACCACAGTTTTCTCAATTCATGTATGATCATGAACTTGGTAAAAACCTAGAGCTGACCGAGTGCGAGATCCTCATGGATAATCATCGAGGTCGTTAAACACCCCTTGCAGTAAACTTGGGTTCAATTTAAAAAAAAAATCGAAATGTAATAGTCTGAACACATTTCACCTCTCATTCCACTAAATATAATATTAAATTGCAGTTACAAGTTTCACAAAACTTCCCTGACCTCTTTTCTTTAACCATAATAGAGGAAGGAGGGAAGGAGGGATCCAGATCCCGAAAACCCTGGGTTAAAAACACGAAATCCCGAGGTTTTAAAAAATAAATAAATCCCGACTACCCGAAATTCGGAAATAGAATTCCCGGATCCCGAAAGGGTCAATCCCGAAATCCCGAGCTTAAAAACACCCGATCCCGGAGTTCTGATAAAGGTCCTACCCCCCCTGTAATTCTATATTCTATTCATTCATAATCTTGAATTGAGACTTGATACTTTAAAATTACATTCTCTAATTTTGAATGATGCATACAGGCACATTAAAAGAAAACAGATTTCGCTATATATCTCTTCGAAATTGGAATTTGTGAAAGAAGAAATGACATGTTATATTTTATGTTACATGTGTTCTTTCAATTTCAATATTGTTCTAAATTTAGATTTAGTTTTATAAATTGCGGACGGAATAGAAGACACCTGTTTATTTTCTGCACATGTAGAAAAAGTTGAAAACTGGGAGTTGAATGACAGAATTTTTACTTATTTTAAGATAAATGTTAGAGTGAGACAACTTTTAAGTTACTGAGTAATTTTAGGGCCTAATTTGTTTATTTTTTGTTTGTTTTCCGTCTTTGTTCTTCCGACTGGTAAGTTTTGCACTAGTGGTCAAATTATTCTCTTGGTATAGTCTGATTTCTTATATGAATATCAATCATGTCCTTAAATTTTCAATTGCACAAAATACGAACATTTCAACGTCTTTTTAATTAAACAATTAAATTCACACGTCTTTCAATAATTATTTGTAACCTATAATAAAACTTTACGTTGAGTATTGTGTTTTTCGTTCAAGACTACGGCTTTTTTTAAAACGATATTGTTTGGTCATTTCAGGTTTTATTTTAATTAATTTGATATCAATAGAAGAAAAATTGTTACATGTTTATTTGTTTCTAATTTTGTTGTGAGGCGTTTTTTCTTTCTGTTGATATCATTATAAACACGAAATGCCTTCTCCTACGCGCCTAAAACAAAACAAAACAGTGTTTTTAAGTCAAGCTGCCAACAGAACAACGTACAGAATGCTGTGATTTCTAATTGGAGTTATTTAGATAATTTCTATGAGGTTTACGAGGGCACATGCGTGCTTGTTGGATTCATTATAGACCGCAGAAAGTAGTTTTCTTTCGTGTGTCCTTTCTTGGAGTAAGGGAGATAACTTGCGTAACTAACGACGAACGTTTTTAATCCCGTATTCCGCTAGAGGCGTGCAATTACGTACACTTCGCCTTAACAAAACATAAGGGTTCTTGATCTGGTTTGACTCATATAATTATTTGTTGTTCAATTATTGATAATACAATTTTTAAATGAGCTATCAATAAGGGTTTATAATGCAAATCAACAAATAAAACGAAAGACTGAACAACACAAAACACACCAACAACAGGTGCTCCGGCAAGGTTGGCAGATACTGTTCCACATGTGATACTCGTCGTGTTTCTCATTGATGTACAAACCGCATAATATATATAATTTGGAAAGTCACAATCAGGGGAAGGGGATGAGGTTGTAATTTCGTCATCTGTGAAACAAATATACCATTACATTCAACCAACTCGTAGTTCAATCATTAGAATGAATTAATTTTCTCCAAACAATAAAGTTACACAAGTGTATATATATTGCAAAGTTACATTTTTTTTTGAAGAACAAGTAACCAGTACCTACAATCATTAATTATTAAATTACAAAACAACCAGGAGGTTTGACCCTTTCATATTTTTGTATTTTGGTCTACATACCTTGTAATTAACCATAGTGATGACCGCCGAAGACTGTGGACAAATAAGAACAATATAACTAAACTAGTAAAGTTTTGATGCAAAATGACATTACTGGTAACACACCAACCTGATCGAATAACTATTACATATGTTTACATCTCATTGGGTAGCCTAATTAAATTGACTACTATTTTCAGTGCTTTATTACCGGAATAAATTGTCAATTTTTCTATCATTTACGAACTCCAATAAGTGTCCACATTTGATGGAGACAGCATCAGATGGTGACCATTTCAAAGAGTATGTCACGGGTCGCACTTTATCTAAACCATATAGCATTTTTAACTATACCAAATAAATATTAGAACAAGCAGATGTCACTGAAAGATATTTTGTCAGCAATTTTTAGTTATCCTATTCTTTCTAATAGATTTAATTTGCTCAAGATAAAACAATTGATGTTGTCAAATAACAATATGTGTTTTTGTTTTTGTTTTAGGGATTTGTCTTATAACGCCATTAAAACCTTATACAGTGATACTTTTGAGGATTACCTCAATTTATATAGACTGTAAGTAATAAAATAAACGGTTAACTTTAAATAAATAGAAAACATATAACGAAAGGAGAGTAATATGTAAGAAGTGCTGTCATTGCTAATTAGTATATCCGAGGAGCATGTATTCCCTCCGTCTAGTCCCCACTAGCTATATATAGGAAATCGCAGTGAAGTTGATGATGTTGTCTCTATTCATAGTATAGTCAGTGTGTATAAAAGACATAAGATGTAGTTCTTTGAAAAAAAACTCAAATGTATATTTATACCCAGGGAATGTGATATAACCTCCCTAACTAACACAAATATACTGACAAATAAATCGAACTTAAACAAGGACATGCTGATGTGTAATTATATCATTAGATAGCTTACGGTGTAAAGTTTATTAAAAATCGTGGCAAAGACTTCTTCTTCAAGATATTCATATTAAAGCATATCTTACATATTGTGCCTTTCTCACAGTTTTGGGTACATTTGTTTATCATTATAGTTATCAAAGGTACCAGGATAATAATTAAGTACGCCAGACGCGCGTTTCGTCTACATAAGACTTATCAGCGACGCTCAAATCAAAATATTTATAAAGCCAAACAAGTACAAAGTTGAAGAGCATTGAGGATCCAAAATTCCAAAAAGTTGTTCCAAATACGGCTAAGATAATCTATGCCTGGGATAAGAAAATCCGTAGTTTTTTGTTGTTGTCTATTTTCTGCGCAATGTAATTTTATCAACTCTTTCTATAATTTAAAAAAAAATCGAACTGGGATGCCAGTATGACCTTGTTCTAATATTTGTTTAGTTTTTCAGTTTAATTTTCGGGTTTAAAACGCCTATTGACTATCTTTGTTCCAAACGAGTTACTCCCCTTTATATATTGAAAACGCTGATTTACCTTTTAAATGAGTTGTGGTTTCTCTGCCTATACTGTAGTGAGTTTAAGTTCGATTCTTTCATTTGTATGTCAATATAATGATAAGACTTACGTATCGATTGATACAAACAATTATGAGAACATGAACATGACCTTTAACTTTTTAGAGGTCACGAGGTGTTGTCATTATACGTTTTTTTTCTGGAATCAGGGTGTTCACCGGAAACGATCTTCAATTTTGCACGCCTTTATGACGTAATTTACCAGATATAAGGTGCGTCTGTATCCCTGCTCCATTTAAAAGTATCCAGCACTTTCATAATCGTAGGGAAGTATAGAAATAATTTATGTTCCTTATGTACGTATTCGTGATTGCCGAATTACTGAGGGAGGGTAACCATCTTATAAGATTTTTTTAATTACCAACATAATTTGTGCTGTAAAAAATAAAACTTTGTCACCCGTTCGCTCAACATGTGTTGGGAATGACGATGCATATATTTTTGTCACGTGCTGATGGAGTCACATGAGGTCCGAGTACACAGTTATTTCGTAGTGCATTTCTTTAAGACAATAAATGAAAATTAAAAAAATCCCACCTGCGCTTTCTCAATAATATTTTTACAGTGTGTTGTAGTACTTTTGGGACAAATTATATCAAAATTATAGAAAACTTCATCAGCTCTAACTCAAAATATGGACAATATTGTGTTAAGGGGGGTCTTGAAATCTTTTGACAGCTTCCGAAGTGCTAATTTTTGACCTTTTTCAGCTGGACCTAATCACTACTTTACATTAATATTTATGACCCAAATTGTTTTACAGTGTCATTTCACCCCCCAACTTGCTATATGAGGCATAAAACATAGAGAAATAAATTTGGAAGGGGTATAACAAAAATTGACAAGTAACACACTGTCCACACTAAGGACTATATTCGTGGACAACGAAAATCAAAGGACGATAACTGTGTACTCGGACCATGACATGTTCGTCTAGAACCCGTATCCCGGAACTGGCCTATTTGGCAAGAATTATGTCAGTTAATGATTTAAAACATTAATTCCTTGAAGAAAATTCATCCCAGGCAAACAGAATAACAGCATCTGAAATATGAGTAAAACGGTGCACGACCGCTTACACATCTTCTCACCAACTGTACCATTATGATAAATATAATATATATTGTGCTTTATAATACCGAACCTGTCTTACTGTAGCAAGAACTTATCTTAAAACCGGACTTATTATATTAAAACCGAACGTCCGAAATAAAGAAAGCAATGGAATTAAGATAAATTACTTATACCTAATATCGTTACAGTAAAATCGCTCTAATTTTCATCAAGGATTTCAATCATATATTTGTTTAGATTTGGTTGATTGATTAGTGTTTAACGCAACACTTTAATGATATTTTGTGACGGTCAGTTTTTATTGGTGTAGGAAACCGGATGGGCCGGAGAGTAACACCGACCTTTAGTAACATCGATAATAATTTGAAAATGCTTTGCGTCCTCTGGTTTGTTGTTTTGAGTTGTTTCATTATATCTTAGCATGATGAAAAGACAGAATAGGAATATTACGAAATACACGATGTCAAATTAATGTTTTTGTCTAATCACAGAGTCCTAATCAAAGTTAAGATTTTATTGACATGCATCACACAATGTAGACGTAATGAAAACATGTAACCAGAAGGTTAATAAGCTGCCGTCAGCTCCATTTTGTGAAGTAACAGGCATAATGTGATACAACATTATACACTCAACACGTGTTAAAAGACACCCAATCACTGATAAGTTGTCTATTCTAATTTTAGATTGATTATTCAAATTGTATTATGAAAAAAACTTTGCTTGACAACTGGTGAATATATTTATTTTAATTAGAAATGCACATTGGAATGAAGGTAATATATTGATGTCAGAATTAATACATTAGTTGCTGACAAATTATTCATAAATAGAATAATTTTCTTGTTTGATTTTAAAGAATTTACTTCCTTACCATATTGATATTTATGTATATGAATTAATCCCCTAAATGTACCTTCTCTGTTTTCTGAAAGTGTTCACAATCAATGACATTTAACTCTAAACTTTTTTTTTTCAATGTAGGGATTTATCTAACAACTATCTAACTGGCTTACCTGCGTCTGTTTTCAGTAATAATGTGGCATTACAATTTCTGTAAGTATAACATAACTGTTCTCATGTTAGTATGCCTTTTGAAAGGAAAGTATTTACTTTTTATCGCTAATTTACGAAATTGTCCTTTGATTTTACTGCCTGGTAATTCTCTACCTCTTGACATAATGTGTTGAGTGATATGAAAAGTTAATACTAGAAACAAGTGGCGCATGTGCCGCCCATCATCAATTGATTTAACAACGTTATATTACGTAAAATAGCGATTAACATATTATCATTGGTCATCTGAACTCGATTGCTTTTTTCACTTTCGCCGTACCAGTTCAAGCGATAAAATCAATCTCATTGGGATAATTGTTGTCAGATGTTTTTTCAGAATCTTACAGTTCAATATATACGTTTAAAGTACTTGATAATTATAATTTAAAAAGCATGTGGTAAACTTGAATAAACACAGTAACCAAAATTCCTAAATTATCTGAATCTTATTAACAAGAGAACAAGCAATCTTTAGAACATCATTATCATGCATCAAAATTATTAAAGGTTATGAATATACTAGATAAAAAGGACAAATAGCTGAAACATGCACCATTTTGTCAAATAGTATGTCCATTATAAGTAGACATTAGACAATCAACATCTATGACGAGACAACCAGCAACTGAAAATGTTGACTATCATTATTCTTGCTTGTTTTGTTTCAATCAGTTTTAATAATAAAACTTCGTTAGCTACCTAGTACAAGTATTAATTCACTTCAATGTGATCTAGAACTAAATAGCTGTTTGTTTAATTTAATACAGACATTTATCACACAACAATCTAACTAGCTTACCTGATACTATTTTCAAGTACAATGTGGCACTGATGAAATTGTAAGTAAACAATAAATGTTATTATGTCAGTATAATGGTTGAATGTCTTTAGAAGAAAGAAAAGAAGTAAGCAGCTGTGTTCATTAAATTTACTTTTCCCTATATAAATCGCGTGCTCTCACTAAATAATTCAAAGTGGAGTGACATTGTCGTACGCAACTATCCAAAGGATACGAAAATACAGATACAGTTAAGACTGTCTCATATATTGTGTTACATCTAGAAATTGACCATGAGGGTCGCCGCTTGAAAACAAAATTTTATAATCAAAAGTTTTCAGCTACACAATTGTGATCTGCCATTTCCTAGTAAACATTCAAAACACACCTACAGGCGGAGTATATATCTTCCAGTTGATAAGATTAAATATTCCAGAGCATGTTTAACATGCCATGACTTTCTTGGTACAGAGTTGCTGCTCCTTAGGTGGCTACTAAACCAAAAGTTCCGAGTGGTGCAGTTAAAATCTAGACTGTGATCCCGCTATATATAATCACCTTCATACCACATCTTCCTATATCTATTGTTCTATAAATATATGATATATGAAATATGTAATATTAACATTTATCTAGACAGCTAACCAGTCTAATTGAAATCTTCCCTTCATTAATATTTCGGACTCCATGACGAATGGGTTGGCCGTTATGGAATATCCGTATGACAGTTGTTGTCTATTCGATTGATGTGTTTTATCATTTGATTTTGCAAGTTGATTAAGGACTTTTCGTTTTGAATTTTCTTCGAATTTCAGTATTCTTATTTGTGACGTACCGAATAAGACTTATTATCGGTTTTGTACCAACATGGCGTTGTCCGAATGAATAATTTAATATGTACAAACTAGTATATTTCAATTTAAAAACAGCATGTTATTTCAGTTTATTTCATAACGGTTAATCTTTATATAAGCTTCGGATTTCAAATATTTTGGCCACAAGCATCACTGAAGAGACATGTAATGTCGAAATGCGCATCTGGTGCAGAAAATTGGTACCGTTAATATTATTATCGATAATATACAATATGAACGGAATTTGGACTTGTGGTTCGACTAATAAAATTTTGCCTGTCAAATCGAGCCAAGTAATGTTGACTTATTTTATGAAAAGACGACATTTTGTTGTGAAGTTAAGTGGCGATCGAGATAAGTGCTTCGCATTCGTTCGAATATGGTTTTCGATAAATATTTTTGATTATGATTTTATCGCCTTAATCAATACACAATATAAAGGTGGTTTTTGCGATGAATGTTTGTAGGATTTGTTTTTTTCTTTATCAGCTATTGATATTTGTTTATGTCACTATTATCCATATTCAATATTGCAATGAATTACATTGATTTCCCAGTAAAAAATAATTCAAATATCGACTTATATTCAATTCTTCACCGAACAACACTGATAATTAACAATGCGCTACGCTCATTCGTGAATTGATGTGTTGTTCGGTCACTTGTTGAATATTTTTCTCTATTTAAATTCCTCGATTAGTTTTCTATAATTATCTTCAATTTGTCAATCAAACAATATTATCAAATACTTGTAACTTTGACATTGAAATGATTGTTATAAATTGAGTAAAAGATGGAGATTAGTTTTCGATGTGACTGAATCCTATTAAAATCTATTCCAATATGTCAGAGATGTAATGTCTATGACGTCAAATAAATTTAAAATATGAGAAAAAAAAATTGTAAAGCGCGGCAGCCGATTCTGATCTATTTCCTTTTCATCCATTCCATTATTTTACTATTATTATGCACAATTACTCTCTATGTAAGGGTTGGTAAAATCGTAAAGATTCTTTGTTTGGTTTTTGTATTGATATTTTATAATTTTGTCCTGATATTATTAATGTATTTACATTCTTATAAGAGATTTAGATGGAAACTCTTTGACCACCTTGCCACTTAATCTGTTCTCCTCTAACGTTGGATTGCTACATCTGTAAGTAGTGTTTGTAAAAGTTATCAAATGTCAAGCTGACTTTAAAAAAGAAGATGTGACAACTGTCCACAAGAGACCAAAATGACAAAGAAATTAGCAACTATAGGTCATCGTATGGCCTTCAATAATGAACAAAGCCCATACCTCATAGTCAGATATAAAAGGCCCCGATATGGCAATGTAAAACAATACAAACTAGGAAACGAACGGCCTTATTTATTTTTAAAAAGAATATGAAATAAAAACAAATTTGTAACACATAAACAAACGACAACACCTGAATTACAGATTCCTGACTTAGGACAGGCACATACATACTTTAATGTGGTGGGGTTAAACATGTTTGCGGGATAGTTCGTTATCACATGGAGGCAGGAGATACAAATATGAGAATCAAAATGCATGCATCGATCAAAAACCGACAAAACTACGACGAAAATAGAAAATTCTACCATAAAATAGACATCTGTCTACAAAACAATACATATATATAATGTAACTAACCGACATGAATCCGTTGCTGGAGGATGATTGCAGCAAATCTGAACAGGTAGGAAGAGAATGGTCCATATGTTGTTTCCCATGGTACGAGACAAGGAAAAGGCTTAATTTTGTTAGATTATTTGGCAATTGAGATAATATAACATGATTGTGACTTCAACTACTGAAACATATCATAGTCATCTGTGACATCAATAACAATTAACGAACTGATGATGACATCCATACAATTTTCGAAGATAGCCATTCATCTTCACTTTTTAATACATTACTCTATGGGTTTCTCAAAAGCAGTATTAGGTAAAATAGCGATTAACATATTATCATTGGTCATTTGAACTCGATGGCTTTTTTCACTTTCGCCGTACCAGTTCAAGCGATAAAATCAATCTCATTGGGATAACTGTGGTCAGATGATTTTCAGAATCTTACAGTTCAATATAAATGTTTAAAGTACTTGATAATTATAATTTAAAAAGAATGTGGTACACTTGAATAAACACAGTAACCAAAATTCCTAAATTATCTGAATCTTATTAACAAGAGCACAAGCAATCTTGAGGACATCATTACCATGCATCAAAATTATTAAAGGTTATGAATATATTAGATAAAAAGGACAAATAGCTGAAACATGCACCATTTTGTCAAATAGTATGTCCATTATAAGTAGACATTAGACAATCAACATCTATGACGAGACAACCAGCAACTGAAAATGTTGACTATCATTATTCTTGCTTGTTTTGTTTCAATCAGTTTTAATAATAAAACTTCGTTAGCTACCTAGTACAAGTATTTTTCACTTCAATGTGATCTAGAACTAAATAGCTGTTTGTTTAATTTAATACAGACTTTTATCACACAACAATCTAACTAGCTTACCTGATACTATTTTCAAGTACAATGTGGCACTGATGTATTTGTAAGTAAACAATAAATGTTATTATGTCAGTATTATGGTTGAATGTCTTTAGAAGAAAGAAAAGAAGTAAGCAGCTGTGTTCATTAAATTTACTTTTTCCTATATAAATCGCGTGCTTTCACTAAATAATTCAAAGTTGAGTGACATTGTCGTACGCAACTATCCAAAGGATACGAAAATACAGATACAGTTAAGACTGTCTCATATATTGTGTTACATCTAGAAATTGACCATGAGGGTCGCCGCTTGAAAACAAAATTTACGATAAAATGTTTTCAGCTACACCATTGTGATCTTCCATTTCCTAGAAAACGTTCAAAACACACCTTCAGGCGGAGTATATATCTTCCAGTTGATAAGATTAAGATCTTCCAGAGCATGTTTAACATACCATGACTTCCTTGGTAGAGAGTTGCTGCTCTTAAGGTATCTACTAAGCCAAAAGTTCCGAGTGGTGCAGTTACAATCTAGACTGGGATCTCGCTATATATAATCCCCTTCATACCACATCTTCCTATATCTATTGTTCTATAAATATATGATATATGAAATATATAATATGAACATGTATCTAGACAGGCTAACCAGTCTACTTGAAATCTTCCCTTCATTATTATTTCGGACTCCATGACGAATGGGTTGGCAGTTATGGAATATCCGTATGACAGTTGTTGTCCATTCGTTTGATGTGTTTTATAATTTGATTTTGCAAGTTGATTAAGGACTTTTCGTTTTGAATTTTCTTCGAGTTTCAGTATTCTCATTTGTGACGTACCGAATAAGACTTATTATCGGTTTTGTACCAACATGGCGTTGTCTGAATGAATAATTCAATATGTACAAACTAGTATATTTCAATTTAAAAACAGCATGTTATTTCAGTTTATTTCATAACGGTTAATCTTTATATATTAAGCTTTGGATTTCAAATATTTTGGCCACGAGCATCACTGAAGAGGCATGGAATGTCGAAATGCGCATCTGGTGCAGAAAATTGGTACCGTTAATATTATTATCGATATTATACAATATGATCGGAATTCAGACTTGAGGTTCGACTCATAAAATTTTGCCTGTCAAATCGAGCCAAGTAATTTGACTTATTTTATGAAAAGACGACATTTTGTTTTGAAGTTAAGTGGCGATCGAGATAAGTGCTTCGCATTCGTTCGAATATGGTTTTCGATAAATATTTTTGATTATGATTTTATCGCCTTAATCAACACACGATATAAAGGTTTTTTTTTTGCGATGAATGTTTGTAGGATTTATTTTTTTCTTTATCAGCTATTGATATTTGTTTATGTCACTATTATCCATATTCAATATTGCAATGAATTACATTGATTTCCCAGTAAAACATAATTCAAACATCGACTTATATGCAATTCCTGACCGAACAACACTGATAATTAACAATGCGATACGCTCATTCGTGAATTGATGTTTTGTTTGGTCACTTGTTGAATATTTTTCTCTATTTAAATTACTCCATTAGTTTTCTATAATTATCTTCAATTTGTCAATCAAACAATATTATCAAATACTTGTAACTTTGACATTGAAATGATTGTTATAAATTGAGTTAAAGATGGAGATTAGTTTTCGCTGTGACTGAATCCTATTAAATCTATTCCAATATTTCAGAGATGTAATGTCTATGACGTCAAATAAATTTAAAATATGAGAAAAAAAAGTTGTAAAGCGCGGCAGCCGATTCTGATCTATTGCCTTTTCATCCATTCCATTATTTTACAATTATTTTGCACAATTACTCTCTATGTAAGGGTTGGTAAAATCGTAAAGATTCTTTTTTTGTTTTTTGTATTGATATTTTATAATTTTGTTCTGATATAATTAATATATTTACATTTTTATAAGAGATTTAGATGGAAACTCTTTGACCACCTTGCCACTTAATCTGTTCTCCTCTAACGTTGGATTGCTAGATCTGTAAGTAGTTATCAGATGTCAAGCTGACTATAAAAAAAGAAGATCGACAACTGTCCACAAGAGACCAAAATGACAAAGAAATTCGCAACTATAGGTCATCGTACGGTCTTCAACAATGAGCAAAGCCCATTCCTTATAGTCAGATATAAAAAGACCCCGATATGACAAGGTAAAACAATACAAACGAGAAAACTAACGGCCTTATTTATTCAAAAAAAAAACAATGAAATAAAAACAAATATGCAACACATAACCAAACGACAACCACTGACTTAGGACAGGCACATACATACTTTAATGTGGTTGGGTTAAACATGTTTGCGGGATAGTTCGTTATCACATGGAGGCAGGAGATACAAATATGAGAATCAAAATGCATGCATCGATCAAAACCGACAAAACTACGACGAAAATAGAAAATTCTACCATAAAATAGACATCTATCTAAAAAACAATACATATATATAATGTAACTGACCGACATGAACCCGTTGCTAGAGGATGATTGCAGCATATCTGAACAGGTAGGAAGAGAATGGTCCATATGTTGTTTCCCATGGTACGAGACAAGGATAAGGCTTAATTTTGTTAGATTATTTGGCAATTGAGATAATATAAAAGAGGGACGAAAGATACCAAAGGGACAGTCAAACTCATAAATCTAAAACAAACTGACAACTCCATGGCTAAAAATGAAAAAGACAAACAGAAAAACAATAGTACACACGACACAACATAGAAAACTAAAGAATAAACAACACGAACCCCATGATATAACATGATTGTAACTTCAACTACTGAAACATATAATAGTCATCTGTGACATCAATAACAATTAACGAACTCATGATGACATCCATACAATTTTCGAAGAAAGTAATTCAACCTCACTTTTTAATACATTATTCTATAGGTTTCTCAAAAGCAGTATTAGGTAAAATAGCGATTAAGATATTATCATTGGTCATCTGAACTCGATGGCTTTTTTCACTTTCGCCGTACCAGTTCAAGCGATAAAATCAATCTCATTGGGATAACTGTGGTCAGATGATTTTCAGAATCTTACAGTTCAATATGAACGTTTAAAGTACTTGATAATTATAATTTAAAAAGAATGTGGTAAACTTGAATAAACACAGTTACCAAAATTCCTAAATTATCTGAATCTTATCAACAAGAGCACAAGCAATCTTGAGGACATCATTACCATGCATCAAAATTATTAAAGGTTATGAATATATTAGATAAAAAGGACAAATAGCTGAAACATGCACCATTTTGTCAAATAGTATGTCCATTATAAGTAGACATTAGACAATCAACATCTATGACGAGACAACCAGCAACTGAAAATGTTGACTATCATTATTCTTGCTTGTTTTGTTTCAATCAGTTTTAATAATAAAACTTCGTTAGCTACCTAGTACAAGTATTGTTTCACTTCAATGTGATCTAGAACTAAATAACTGTTTGTTTAATTTAATACAGACTTTTATCAAACAACAATCTAACTAGCTTACCTGATACTATTTTCAAGTACAATGTGGCACTGATGAATTTGTAAGTAAACAATAAATGTTATTATGTCAGTATTAAATGTCTTTAGAATGTTAGAAGAAAGAAAAGAAGTAAGCAGCTGTGTTCATTAAATTTACTTTTTCCTATATAAATCGCGTGCTCTCACTAAATAATTCAAAGTTGAGTGACATTGTCGTACGCAACTATCCAAAGGATACGAAAATACAGATACAGTTAAGACAGTCTCATATATTGTGTTACATCTAGAAATTGACAATGAGGGTCGCCACTTGAAAACAAAATTTTACGATCAAAAGTTTTCAGCTACACAATTGTGATCTTCCATTTCCTAGTAAACATTCAAAACACACCTACAGGCGGAGTATATATCTTCCAGTTGATAAGATTAAATATTCCAGAGCATGTTTAACATGCCATGACTTTCTTGGTACAGAGTTGCTGCTCCTTAGGTAGCTACTAAACCAAAAGTTCCGAGCGGTGCAGTTAAATTCTAGACTGGGATCCCGCTATATATATAATTACCTTCATACCACATCTTCCTATATCTATTGTTCTATAAATATATGATATATGAAATATATAATATGAACATTTATCTAAACAGGCGAACCAGTCTAATTGAAATCTTCCCTTCATTAATATTTCGGACTCCATGACGAATGGGTTGGCCGTTATGAAATATCCGTATGACAGTTGTTGTCCATTCGATTGATGTGTTTTATCATTTGATTTTGCAAGTTGATCAAGGACTTTTCGTTTTGAATTTTCTTCGAATTTCAGTATTCTTATTTGTGACGTACCGAATAAGACTTATTATCGGTTTTGTACCAACATGGCGTTATCCGAATGAATAATTTAATATGTATAAAGTAGTATATTTCAATTTAAAAACAGCATGTTATTTCAGTTTATTTCATAACGGTTAATCTTTATATAAGCTTCGGATTTCAAATATTTTGGCCACGAGCATCACTGAAGAGGCATGTTATGTCGAAATGCGCATCTGGTGCAGAAAATTGGTACCGTTAATATTATTATCGATATTATACAATATGAGCGGAATTCGGACTTGTGGTTCGACTAATAAAATTTTGCCTGTCAAATCGAGCCAAGTAATGTTGACTTTTTTTTTTATGAAAAGACGACATTTTGTTGTGAAGTTAAGTGGCGATCGAGATAAGTGCTTCGTATTCGTTCGAATATGGTTTTCGATAAATATTTTTGATTATGATTTTATCGCCTTAATCAATACACAATATAAAGGTGGTTTTTGCGATGAATGTTTGTAGGATTTATATTTTTCTTTATCAGCTATTGATATTTGTTTATGTCACTATTATCCATATTCAATATTGCAATGAATTACATTGATTTCCCAGTAAAAAATAATTCAAATATCGACTAATATTCAATTCTTCACCGAACAACACTGATAATTAACAATGCGCTACGCTCATTCGTGAATTGATGTGTTGTTCGGTCACTTGTTGAATATTTTTCTCTATTTAAATTCCTCGATTAGTTTTCTATAATTATCTTCAAATTGTCAAACAAACAATATTATCAAATACTTGTAACTTTGACATTGAAATGATTGTTATAAATTGCGTAAAAGATGGAGATTAGTTTTCGCTGTGACTGAATCCTATTAAAATCTATTCCAATATGTCAGAGATGTAATGTCTATGTCGTCAAATAAATTTAAAATATGAGAAAAAAAGTTGTAAAGCGCGGCAGCCGATTCTGATCTATTGCCTTTTCATCCATTCCATTATTTTACAATTATTTTGCACAATTACTCTCTATGTAAGGGTTGGTAAAATCGTAAAGATTCTTTTTTTGGTTTTTGTATTGATATTTTATAATTTTGTCCTGATATTATTAATATATTTACATTCTTATAAGAGATTTAGATGGAAACTCTTTGACCACCTTGCCACTTAATCTGTTCTCCTCTAACGTTGGATTGCTACATCTGTAAGTAGTGTTTATAAAAGTTATCAAATGTCAAGCTGACTATAAAAAAGAAGATGTGACAACTGTCCGCAAGAGACCAAAATGACAAAGAAATTAGCAACTATAGGTCATCGTATGGCCTTCAATAATGGACAAAACCCATACCTTATAGTCAGATATAAAAGGCCCTGATATGACAAGGTAAAACAATACAAACGAGAAAACTAACGGCCTTATTTATTTTAAAAAAAATATGAAATAAAAACAAATTTGTAACACATAAACAAACGACAACCACTGAATTACAGGTTCCTGACGTAGGACAGGGACATACATACTTTAATGTGGTTGGGTTAAACATGTTTGCGGGATAGTTAGTTATCACATGGAGGCAGGAGATACAAATATGAGAATCAAAATGCATGCATCGATTAAAAACCGACAAAACTACGACGAAAATAGAAAATTCTACCATAAAATAGACATCTATCTACAAAACAATACATATATATAATGTAACCGACCGACATAACCCGTCGCTGGAGGGTGATTGCAACATATCTGAACAGGTAGGAAGAGAATGGTCCATATGTTTTTTCCCATGGTACGAGACAAGGATAAGGCTTAATTTTGTTAGATTATTTGGCAATTGAGATAATATAACATAATTGTGACTTCAACTACTGAAACATATCATAGTCATCTGTGACATCAATAACAATTAACGAACTGATGATGACATCCATACAATTTTCGAAGATTGCCATTCAACTTCACTTTTTAATACATTATTCTATGGGTTTCTCAAAAGCAATAAGATTTATTCAAAAACATATGACAAAAATGCAAGTTCGTGGATACCGTTTTAATATGTAGGTATATACTATATATTAAAAACTGCTGAAATGATGATACATTAAAATATAAACATTACAATTGAAAACTGAAACCATTTCTCTTGTTTTACAGACTCAGTTTTATAATCAACAAGCCTTATAGTTTTAAAATGTTAGTCAAGATGTTTTCTGCGTTATCCTTGATTTTAAGTTCGATAAGATCAATGTTTGGCATGGTAACCAAACTGTGAATTATTATGTAGATTGTATGTACCATTATATCAAATCTTTAGGAAGTGTTTAGTTTCTATCGAGCTCGTCAATTCAGTATGTTGTTTTACTGTTACCTTGAAATCCGGTGTAAATTAATGATATAAATGAGAAACAAAAAAGAATATATATATGTTTAGATGAAATAAAAGAGGCCTAATGTCCACATTTGGCCAACTTTAACATGATACGAATGATTACAATAATTTTTCAAAATGATAGTATACTAGTCAACAAAAGAAACGATACACAAGTTTGAACTCCAATTTATCATACAATATGATAAACAAGAAAAACTTTTAAAATATCCCATGGAAAATATTCACAAGCAAATGCATATGATTGAAAGTATCTGACCAAATTAGAAAATTAGAAAATACCGAGTTTTTGAACGCTGGGCTAAAATTCATATTTTTTTTGCTAAAAATGATGACAAGGTCGACAATTTCGAGGACAAGAATTAAGTATTCAAAATAAGGGACGAAAGATACCAAAGGGGCAGTCAAACTCATAAATCGAAAATAAACTGACAACGCCATGGCTAAAAATGAAAAAGATAAACAGACAATTAATAGTACAAATGATACAACATAGAAAACTAAAGAATAAGCAACACAAACCCCACCAAAAACTAGCGCTGATCTCAGGTGCTCCGGATGATTTCAACTTCACTATTTGGACCCGTTGGTTTAATAGCTTCCTTGTGAGTAGCAACCCTCTATCAAGAAAATCATGATAGGAAATGCAAGCATGGGAATATGGAATCAATTGGGAGATATATACCCCGTCTGCAGGTGCTGCTGGAATGTTGCTACTTAGAAATGAAAAGTTCACAATTGGAAAGCTGAAATCATCTCTTTTGTTGTGAAGTTTTGTTTTTAACCGACCCTCATTGTCAATTTCTAGATGTAAGTCAATATATGAGGCCGACTTAACTGTATCTGTAGTATTCTTTATCTCCAATTCGACGGGATAGATGCGTTCCACATAGTCACAAAATTTTGAATTATTTAGTGAAAGAACATTATCTATATAGTGGAAAGTAGATTTAAGGATATCTATAACTTCTTATCTTTCTTGAAGTTCCTGCATGACGTCAGCCTCATAATAATAAAGAAACAAGTCGGCAGGTAGAGGGGCACAATTTGTTCCCATTGGAATGCCGACAGTCTGTTGAAAAACAACTCCTCCGAACGTAACAAATATGTTGTCAATCAAGAAATCCAGCATCTTGATAATGTCAATTTCAGAGAATTTTTGTTTGAATCAGAGTGATCCTTTACCAAGTAGGATTTATCCCTCCCTAAGACAAATTACTGGTATTTACGTTGGCCATTCTTTTTTATGAAGCAAAGCAATACCAACTCTTTCAATTTGTCTTTTAGTTTGGAATGTGGAATACAAAAATATGCAAAGGCATTCAAAATTTTAAGAATACCATGTTTAAGTTTAAAATTTTAAGTTGTAAGATAGCTTTTGATTATTGTTTAGTAAAATTATATTTGAAAAAAATATTTAATTTTACTACCCTTACACCATAAAGTGATATTTTTTATATCATTATAAAAGAAGGAATCGTGGGTGACCATATAGTTCTTAACGTTTTATGATTGATTAACGTTTACGTTCAATGTCATAATATAAGAAGCACATACTAAAATTAAAATATAAAACAATACTGGCAAATCGTCATTAAAACCAAATGTTTTGTTTTCTGAGCCCTTGTTCTGTTTTAAAGTGTTGTCCGAATATTCTACTTCAGGCATTGTGTATTAGCTATACAATAACAATATTTGTTTGTACTTTTGCATTTTCATTGTTATATCTTTTTGGTACAACTGAGCACATATAACTAAAACTTGTTATAATTTTCTCTTTTAAAGTAATCTCGACTTTAATTATACAGTTAGTTTGCAACAGAATATTTTCGCTAACAACTTGGATTTACAAACGCTTAAGTATTTCTGATGAAGTATTCATGGCACAATAGCACATGTGTATTAAATTATTAAAACACCAAGTAAATGCATTATTTGTATTATGTGTTGCCGATAGGTACATTTTGTTACCTAAATGTTTCATTTCTCATTTGAATGGCAATCGCCCTATATTGATAAGTCCGTCTGTCCGTATGTCTGTACTTCCGTCGGTCCGTTACAAATTGTGTCCGATCTTTGTCAAGAGAACCGTTATGATTCATACTATATATCTATATTAACCAACACTCAAAGTAGTGTCATAATGTATATACTTCCTAGTTTGAAGGTCAAGGTCAAAAACTTTTGTTTTAGTTAACAACAGAATGTCATATTGTAAGGATCGTGTTCGGCCTATATCTTGAGAACGGGAATTGTTTCGAAGTTTATACTTGCCATGTAAATAAACCAACACCATAGGGCGTGTCATAATGTATGTACAACTTAATTGGTCACAGTTCAAGGTCTAAAACTATGGTTTCAACTAGAGAACAGTTATGATTTCAAAGTTTATAATTGACACGAACATTAACTAACACCAGGAGGTGTGTCATAATGTATGAACAACCTTCTATGACAAAGGCCAAGGTCAAAATCTTTGGTTCCATTTCAAAACCATTGTCATAATCTAAAAATACAACGTTTTTACTGCACACTTTTCACATCGGGGCCCAAAGAGATTGCTTTCAGCTCAATGATGTCTATTTTTTATTGATGATTCATGAGCATTTCGCTTTTTCATTTCAAGTTTCCCGTGTTTGTTCCCTAAATGTTGGATGTTAAATGTTTTGACAGTAATCTAAAAAGGGAAATTACTCCTAAAACGGTTTCAAATTTGTCCAATTTTACATCATTAAATACAATAAGCTGTAGTATAGTTTCTAATCCAATTTTTTTGATGTGTTGTTCGGTCACTTCATGCACTTGTTGAATATTTTTCTCTATTTAAATTCCTCAATTAATTTTCTATAATTATCTTCCATTTGTCAATCAAACAATATTATCAAATACTTGTAACTTTGACATTGAAATGATTGTTATAAATTGCGTAAAAGATGGAGATTAGTTTTCGCTGTGACTGAATCCTATTAAATCTATTCCAATATTTCAGAGATGTAATGTCTATGACGTCAAATAAATTGAAAATATGAGAAAAAAAAATTGTAAAGCGCGGCAGCCGATTCTGATCTATTGCCTTTTCATCCATTCCATTATTTAACTATTATTTTGCACAATTACTCTCTATGTAAGGGTTGGTAAAATTGTAAAGATTCTTTTTTTGGTTTTTGTATTGATATTTTATAATTTTGTCCTGATATTATTAATGTATTTACATTCTTATAAGAGATTTAGATGGAAACTCTTTGACCACCTTGCCATTTAATCTGTTCACCTCTAACGTTGGATTGCTAAATCTGTAAGTAGTGTTTATAAAAGTTATCAAATGTCAAGCTGACTATAAAAAAGAAGATGTGACAACTGTCCACAAGAGACCAAAATGACAAAGAAATTAGCAACTATAGGTCATCGTACGGCTTTCAACAATGAGCAAAGCCCATACCTCATAGTCAGATATAAAAGGCCCCGATATGACAATGTAAAACAATACAAACGAGAAAACTAACGGCCTTATTTATTTAAAAAAAAATGAACTAAAAACAAATATGTAACACATAAACAAATGACAACCACTGAATTACAGGTTCCTGACTTAAGAAAGGCACATACATACTTTAATGTGGTGGGGTTAAACATGTTTCCGGGATAGCTAGTTATCACATGGAGGCAGGAGATACAAATATGAGAATCAAAATGCATGCATCGATCAAAAACCGACAAAACTACGACTAAATAGAAAATTCTACCATAAAATAGACATCTGTCTACAAAACAATACATATATATAATGTAACTGACCGACATGAACCCGTAGCTGCAAGGTGATTGCAGCATACCTGAACAGGTAGGAAGAGAATGGTCCATATGCTGTTTCCCATGGTACGAGACAAGGATAAGGCTTAATTTTGTTAGATTATTTGGCAATTGAGAAAATATAACATGATTGTGACTTCAACTACTAAAACATATCATAGTCATCTGTTACACCAATAACAATTAATGAACTCATGACGACATCCATACAATTTTCGAAGATAGTAATTCAACTTCACTTTTTAATACATTATTCTAAAGGTTTCTCAAAAGCAGTAAGGTTTATTCAAAAACATATGACAAAAATGCAAGTTCGTGGATACCGTTTTAATATGTAGGTATATACTATATATTAAAAGCTGCTGAAATGATGATACATATAAATGGAAACATTACAATTGAAAACTGAAACCATTTCTCTTGTTTTACAGACTCAGTTTTATAATCAACAAGCCTTATAGTTTTAAAATGTTAGTCAAGATGTTTTTCTGTGTTATCCTTGATTTTAAGTTCGATAAGATCGATGTTTAGCATTGCAACCAAAATGTGAATTATTATGTAGATTGTATGTACCATATCAAATCTTTGGGAAGTGTTTAGTTTCTATCCAGCTCGTCACTTCAGTATGTGGTTTCACTGTCCGGTGTAAATTAATGATATAAATGAGAAACAAAAAAGAATATATATATATGTTTCGATGAAATAAAAGAGGCCTAATGTCCACATTTGGCCAACTTTAACATGATACGAATGATTACAATAATTTTTCAAAATGATAGTATACTAGTCAACAAAAGAAACGATACACAAGTTTGAACTCCAATTTATCATACAATATGATAAACAAGAAAAACTTTTAAAGTATCCTATGGAAAATATTCACATGCAAATGCATATGATTGAAAGTATCTGACCAAATTAGAAAATTAGAAAATACCGAGTTTTTGAACGCTGGGCTAAAATTCATATTTTTTTGGCTAAAAATGACGACAAAAGTCGACAATTTCGAGGACGAGAATTAAGTATTCAAAGAGAGGGACGAAAGATACCAAAGGGGCAGTCAAACTCATAAATCGAAAATAAACTGACAACGCAATGGCTAAAAATGAAAAAGATAAACAGACAATTAATAGTACAAATGATACAACATAGAAAACTAAAGAATAAGCAACAAGAACCCCACCAAGAACTATACATATATATAGAATGAAATTCAAAACAGTGTGGCTGTGGCCATTGATTGACACATTAAATTCATCCATTGACTGGGACAATTTAGTTGAACGTTTGTATGTAACGACCACTGCCCACTATGCACTTTTTAATGACACTTAAAATATGGGGTCACCAAAGGTTCTGAACACCTTTTAAATAAAGTAATTCGAAAAATTAATCAGAAATAACACGATGTTTTGATTTATATCAATTATATAAATCAAAGCATAAGGCTATTCCTGATTAATTTTTCGAATTATTTTATAATTAAAGGCGTTAAGAAACCTTTGGTGACCCTACAGTTTAAATGTCTATCGTAGGTGGTCGTTACAGACAAACGTTCACGTAAATTGTCCCAGTCAATGAATGAATTTAATGTGTCAATCAATGGCCACAGCCACACTGTTTTGAATTTCATTCTAATGTAACTGACCGACATGTCGTCATGTAAGATAATAGAGATATGAATTGTACCAAATAGACATTTTCTTCCATTTTAGATTTATAACGGGAAATCCCATCGACAATATAGACACACGTTTATTTGATAATCACAACGACATCGGAAACCTTATAGTGTAAGTATGTATCTAAATGAAACTCAAAACAATAAACAGATTGCTTAATCAGTGTCCTATTACACTCCGGAGTACACGAGATAAAGGTGTTTGGTGTTGGTTCGTGTTGGTCATCCGGTCATATTTGTGGAAATAGTGTTCAATACACCGATGTTATTCTTTTCATTATTGTTACATATTTTGCCATTGTGTTTTCAGTTCTCCCCATCTTACTAGTTTTGAAAGTCCATTGAGAATTATTCATATGAAATTATCCAATTTTTCTTTCTGATCACTAATTAACATCTTGGCTTTAGAATCATAGGTGTTTAAAATTGGCTGTTACAAAATATTAGAAATTATTATAAATTAAGGAATGTATCTTCCTCATGCAAAGCTCTGATTCCTTTCACGGATTTGGCTATACTTTTTGGACCTTTTGGATTATAGCTCTTCATCTTTTATATAAGCTTTATATAATATTTTGGCCACAAGCTTCACTGAAAAGACATGTATTGTCGAAATGCGCATCTGGTGCAAGAAAATTGGTACCGTTAATTTTATTAGTAATGTTTATACAGTGATGAATATGTGTGTTTGTATAAGAAACGCCAGACACGCCATATGCAGAAGTTTATAACTTACCTACACCCGATGCTAATCCCTGTATGTGTTTACATGATATATTAAATATTAAAAAAAAGGATAGCAGTTGTAAAATATAAAACCATGGTTGATACGAAAAATTGTTTTAAAATGAAACCCCGAAAGTAACCTTACGAACGAGAACTCCCTAATTTTGATAGAATATGAAAACAAAGGACAGGAGGGCATCTATTAATCAGTAAATTCACAGCAAATAACCGCACTAGGTTATACATTAATGTTTCTCTTATATTGCTTCCTTAAGCTTGGTTTGTACATCATATATCTCTTTTATTATGAAAGTATGAAATGAAAACTAAAACATCAATTCATTAATCTATCAAACAATTACATTTTTTTATTTGTTATTAACTGGTTGACATGAAAATAGTATCATTACTTCTCACACTGTATGTGCATAGTTGAAATTGTAGTCGAAAGTTGCATAGAAATACAATTGAAAAATGGAAGTTATATCCTTAAAAAATTTCTTTTTTAATAACTCTTTAATTGTTAAAAAATTAATAATAAAAAGATTAAAAGGAGGAGGTATAAACTTTCCTTTTATTATAAACCACGTCATGCATGATTTTAAAATTGATGTGATTCTCAAGTGTTTGATCCTTGTCTGCCTTACGTTTCCAATCAAACTACGACAATACATATTGACATATAATGCTTATTATTTCTTTAGAGATTGCAGTAAATGTTTTGACTGTGACTGTTTGTCTGTTTCAACCTATGAGTGGATAACGAAAAGGGTAACAGACCTTTTTTTATACAAATTCTCATGCCGTAACGGAGTATCTCTCCCTAACACCGTGGTTAATTGCTCAGGTTAGTTGTCCCCTTTGCACACATTTATTCTCTAATCATGTTAACTGATTTGTTTTTATCTCGTCTCTTTCATCGTTTTATTATAAAATGTTGTCCTTATATCATTCTGATTTTACAATTTCCTTACAGCTGAACTTAATTTTGGAGTATTCCTTTTATTAAAAACCAAAAAACTTCTGCTAGGCAACATATTACCTCACCAATGAGTAAACAGAGATAATTATAAATATGTCAAATGAGAGATTTTCGAATTACAAATTCGAAGATGCGACCGGAATAAACAAACTGCCGTGGTTTTAAAAGATCGCGTACTTATTCTATTGGCAATATGTGAAAAGTGTTGAATGTACAGAATGGAAGGAGAGAAATGAAATTGGAAAGACGTTTCCGTTTTTAAATTTGAAGAAACACGGAGTCTTGTCTCACATCAAACAGCAAGTTATAAAGGGCCCCTGCAATGATTTGTGTAAAATAATTCAAACAGGGAAACCAACAGTAATATCTATATAAAAGACAAGAATCGAGAACCACTTATGCACCATATGAACAATCGACATTTACTTTGCAATTTTGCAAACAAAGTGTTTAAAGTCATTCCCATAGTCTTATCACTAAGTATAAATATTCTCCACTGACTATTTTTTTATTTCTTAGATTGTGGTTGTTTTAAAATTGTTTAATTGATCTTCTACGTCAGCAATTTTTGGAACTCTTTCAAGGCAAAGTATTGCATTTGTGTTCATTGCCGTCAATATACATGTATATTGCAATTTTTGCATTAACTCCTGTCCAACTATACGTGTCTGATGAAGTGCTGTACTTGCATGTTTGTCTTCCGTCCATAATGCAGTAATTAATTGGATTTTATTTCGTCAGTATGGAATTTAATATTTTAAATCAGTGCATTATAAATAAATATATGAACTAATCTTCTCTTAATTACGGATAAATTCTCATCATCTATTAAAGAAACATTTCACAAATGTAAAGCTGTCAATACACAGATCATCATCGAAGATAGACTTTTGAGGCAATGATTGACAAATCGGTATCATTTGACGTAACATCTGTTTTAAAGTTATAAAACTCCAAAAACAAGACTAAAAGACACAAACAAATACTGTTCATCCATTCGTTTTTTATGCGTCTTGTCATTTGATTTTTCCATGTGATTATGGACTTTCCGATTAGACTTTCATCTGAGTTCATTATTTTTGTGATTTTACATTTTTCATAACATTACAAATCATAACAAATTGAAAAAGTAAATCTTGAAAATTAAAATAATTCCAATGGTATTCGTATTATTTTAATAGACGACGGATCATATTTATCAGTGATGATAATGCCAAATGAATCATCGTGTAACTGCAAAAATTCCATTGCAATGAAAGCATCCTTTACGGATACAACGACTGTAGGAACCCCGGCTTTGGAATCAACCATTAACAAAGTTCAGCATAAGACGAAGACCAAAGGCAAGTCACATTAGTAATGTTTAAATTTGTAAATATATATACTAGTGATGGAAGATGGAAAATCATTAAGATATCAGCAAAGTAACAACTGAAATATATGTATAGAAGTCACATTGTTAGGAGACTATTTATCACTTTGAACTATTACTGGCAAATATAGAAACTTAACAAAACATTATTGATATTATGAAAGATTTACACAGTGAATATCTTGTATCATTATATATGTTATATAATTTTCTTTACTAGTTGAATTGCACCAGTTGAACAATCCATTAATGATGCACTGATCTATAAAAAAAAATATAAACACAATACATTTGACTAGCCTAATTTCCATAGATAAAGTTGCTGTTGTAAAACTGATACAAAATATAAATACAATCGCTTGATTTTTTTTTAAAGAAAATATAAGTATAACCATATAGTCGTCCTTAACATGCATATGTTAAACACTGCATGTTAATCAAAATCAGTGAATTAAAAGAAACAAATAAGAAATTCAGCGAAACATTACACTTAACGTACTGTATAAAGAGGTCATATTTAGGGACACTTTATCATGGTAAAACAAAAAAAAAGGGATTGATGCCGTTCGTGGTAAACGTATCGCCCCCGAGGTATCACTAGCTCAGTTGTCAGCACTTCGGTCGTCACTTCAAATATATGGTCATTTTTATAAATTTGATGTTTTCAAAAGTGTGATTTATTCGAAATACTAAAGATTTTCTTATCCCAAGAATAGATCACTTTAGCCGTATTACGCACAACTTTTTTGGAATTTTGTCTAGTCAATGCTCTTCAACTTTGTACTTGGTTTTTTTTCGAACTTTTTTATCTGAACGTCACTGATGAGTCTTCTGTAGACGGGTCTGTGGTATCAAATTATAAGCCTGGTACTTTAGTTTACTATTTACGTATTTCATTCAGGTATCAAACATACTGCATAAGATATTTATCATCGATACACAAAAACAAACCATATACTATAGTAAATATATTTCACTGACCATATTGCTATAATGTTACAGATGCTTTTTTATTGGATTCCCTTAACGTGATTATATAAATCGATTTATCAGCCATCGTCGTATTAAATCATGATTTGAAAGGAACTCAATTTAAGTTTTATTTTTTTCTTCAATTAGGCTCATCTTACACCTATATAGGTGTTATAATAAGTGGAATGGCTGCATCAATTACGCTTTTTACATCATTCACAGCACTGAGACGGTTCATAAACACAGCGAGTAGAATTAGACATGTACATATTATGTTTATTTATAAGACACAGACATACTTACACGTATATATACATTTTGAACCGCACATTAACAACTTAATAGAAACATTTAATACAGAGCCGTCTTCAGAGCTCTACAACCCAAAGCAAAGTCAGAGGTCATATCAGGTGTCTCGGAAAGGTAGCACGTCATATCAGATATAATAACCCATCATTCTGTATCTTCAAAACTTGCAAGGAATTACGGATCAAAACTAAGACTTCCAAATATGTAATCCAAGGGTCTTGATCAAGCACGTGAAATGAAGGACTTGTCAGTTCGGTGTCAAAATATCTTAGAAGCTACCATGTAAATTATCAAATACAGTGTGTCAGACAGACACAAAAACAATTAAGGAGATGTGATATAATTGCAAATGAGACAACGTACCATCAAAATTCAAAGTAAGTTTCAAATGACTCTTTGATATGTTAAAGGACTAAATATATATATGCAAAGGATATTTGTCAAAGAGTATTAAAAAAATTTATTAGAAAAATGCCTGTATTAATAGGATGGAAATATCAGGTCCTAGGTTGTTTGATGAATTCCATACATAGTTGATAAATTAATAATCTGTTAAATTTAGTAACATATTGTAATGATAATTAACAACGTTGTCTTAACCTGTCGAATTAGTGCTAGTTAATCCAGCATCTCGTTTAAATACATTCACTGAATACATTTACAGAACTTTCAACATTGTTGTACATCGTCTGTAATGATTGAACCCTCCTATGTCTTGTGTTATCTGGTATACTTAAACATCTAACATCAATCTTTTGTTGCGATACCTTTTGAAGTTTCAAGATGATTAAGTTTTGATTGTATCTTTTTAATTTCAACTGTGTTATGCTTTATATTTTCTATTATTTAGTCAGATCTGACTGACACTGAACACAACATCTCAAGCAATGATGGTATTGATGTCATCAGAGCACTAAACTGTAATGGACAGATCGTCAAGGAATACAACAACATTCCACCTAAAAGTCACGTGAACCCAAGCAACGATGGTATTGATGTCATCAGAGCACTAAACTGTAATGGACAGATGAACAATGAATACAACAACATTCCACCTAAAAGAGCACTAAACTGTAATGAACAGATGGACAATGAATACAACAACATTCCACCTAAAAGTCACATGACTTTGTCTTCTTTCAGCAACATTCCTTACACTCACCATTTAATGGTTTTTGAGAGAAATTCAACCAGTGGAAAAAGTGAAATAACTTTTGTTGAAGCTTCCGAACTGTAAACTTGTGCATAAACATGTTTTTGATATTGGAATTGAACATTGTAATGCAAGTTTGTAAAGCATGCATGTGTGTGTTTGAATCAAAAAGTGTGATGTTGGAAATATATTTTTGTTTTTATTTCACACTCACAAAAAAGAGAAATTAAGACGACAGTGGTTTACCGATGTTCAAATCTTTTATATCGATTCGAAAGAAACAAATTAAAGTTACACATAAAACCCGAAAGAATTCATAACATCTAAAACATGATGGTTTCTTCGAACAAAATACGGATGTATGCCATGTTCTCTTTGTTGGAAGTTAACCACTAATTAATGGTCCCATTGCTTTCTATGTTAAACTTCTTCGTTTCAAGCAGGCACACGTCTTTTGTTAAAAGTTCAAATAAAGTGGCAATCATTGCATTTCAAAGCAACACTTTATGGTGTCTTTTACTGAAAAAATCAACATACCTTTAATGGCATATAAGAAAGAACTGTTTACCAGAACTTCGGATGTACCAAAACAGGTACTTCAGATCTGACAAACAGACAAAATGTACCCTCTTTTTAAAATCTGGTGCAGTTTTTTTAATATTCAAAATTAAAAGTCCAAAAGTGTTCTAGAATGATCACCAGTCCTTCAGCTTTTATTTGATACCAAAAATACCTAAATATTCTACATATTTTGAAAGTTACACTCATGCGTAGGAACTATTTTGTGTTAAATATGTACTACTTTCTGGTATGTGCTTTCTGGCCGGGACCGAATTAGTGGTGTTACACCTGTTACGACCCTACGACGGCTACAGTTGTTCATATATCTTATACGACCTCTAACGTGGAACGTACCATAGTCATCTAATATTGGGTTGAGCGATATCAACGAGCTATCCTTACTTCTTTATCAATTTCGGGATCGACGAACAGAAAACGTTCCTGATCATCATTATGTTTGTTGTTAAGCAACTCGGTCCTCTAATACATGCACTTGACGGTAAATCACTAGCTTAACATGGACGTTGGCGAGTTCAGCTGAATTTTTGTTGTGTCGACCTATGACTCCATTGTTTCGGTGTACTAAATACTTCAATTCGACCTTTACGGTTAGCAAAATGGACCAAAAAATATGTTTTCGTCATTTGAGATATAGCCGAGTACTATTTGGCTATCTGTATAGAATTGGGAGATTTCATTATCTATGTACAGTTGTTCTGTATTTATCTCTGTTGTGCCAATTGTATGAACAGCGACACATAATTCATAACGGGGTATAAAATGTCGTGCTTCGGAGCAAATTTTACTTTCCTAATAAAGAATCCAATATCTCTAACTTTAAATGAGAACACCTTTAACTATGCAACCGCGGCTACAGCTTCTTTCGAGTCATCACAAAAACATTAGCGTTATGCCTAATCGAATTTTCAATTGAATGTACAAAATGCATTCTCGGAATATACAAATTATAAAAGCGCATCAAAAAAGAGTCATCCTATATTTCCAGCGTTTATGAAAATCTTCCTAGTCAGTAGACGAAGAACATGCTCATGTAGACACAAAAGTGCTGAATACTGGGTTGGTGGTACCCTCGTCGACGATGAAACGGCCTCAGCATATGGCATCGCCTCCACTCAGTGACGATGAAATCTCTTTATATGCACCAGGCTTAGAATTTGGTACATCATACATCATACATAATACTCATCATTTTAGCTAGAATAAAAAATGTTGAAAGACAAAATTAAAAAGTTAGAGCGCATAAACCAAAATTTCATACAAATTGTACTGAATACAGCTAATGTAATATACGCCTTTGGGGCAGAAAAACCGTAAGTTGAACTATGCCGTATGGAGACAAAACAATCACTAATAGACATTGGTGACTTTAATTACTATCTGAACAAACTATTTATGATTTACAAATTAACCAAGTAAATCTGCAATTAATTTACAATAAGTCCTGCAAAAATTCCAGAAAAGATTGTGTTGCAACCAAATGAACATACAATTAATTATGTGTTTAGTTGCATAGAAAATCATTATGCAATTCAATAAAACAAAAATGAATTTTCATTGATCATTGCTTGAGATAACAATTCAATATAAGATAACTATTCATCAATTTTCGGAGGGTGAAATGCATGATATTTTTCATTGACATTTACCAAACTATTCTTTTCTTTAAACTACAAACTATCAAGACAGCATTAAGTATCTTTCAAACAAGAATAGCATGAGGGTTTTACATTCATGAAACAATAATTCAACACCAAAAAAAACCTAAAGACGCTTTTTTATAAGAATAGATCCTCGTGTTTAAGTCTTACAAACATATGCTTAATTATCTTACACAAAATGAACTTAACTGTATTGAAAAAGGTTCTGTTTATGCATGTGGTTATTCCCAAATTATCTATATCGGCTTCAATCATTAAACTGAATTTCAGGAACAATAAGTACAAAATAGGGAAAATGTATTATATACTATTTGTCATAATGCTGGTGTCTCAAAGGAAGTAATAACGTGGTGTATAGAATCTTTTGTGGAGATTGTGAAAAACCTCATAGAATGACCAGACTGTCTAAAAACCATAAAACAATAACCTCTCAAGATTATCAAGAGCTACCTTCAATCGTGCAAGAAGTTAGTAGCCAGTACAGAAACTACAACAAGAAGTTTGAACTCTATTGTCCTTCCCATACATTAATCATTCGAAATGTCAACAAATGAACCCACTGTCAGACATTTTAAGGAAATCACATGCCTCGGTTCAGTTTTTCAAAAGGGATTTGAAAGATGTAAAAACTAAATTAAAAAACACCATAAAAAACCTGAAAGTATGAATCAGTACCACAAATATTAAAAAAAAACCAACAAAAGCAGTTGAGAAAATTCGCAGAAAGATAATTACTAGTACTTGAATACATTAGAGCTGAAATACTTGATGACTTGGAGTCCATGCATTCAAAGCTGAAGTCAAATATGACTACTTTCGTGCAACAAATTGAAAGTGAGCCAAGCAGATAGACCGAATGCAAAGCGAGTTTATAAATTAAAAAAAGTTTGAATGTGTGTTTATATAAAACCACATTCAACGAATCGCTTCAAAACATATTCTCTCGTATGTTAAAATATATTTTAATGTAAGGATTTAAATGGCAACCCGTAAATAATGGACTAACTTAACGTTTAAAGGACAATGATAATGTCAATAAAAAATATGTATTTCAATACAATACATCAATGTAATTGTTATATCAAAACAAACTTTAATGATCTAATGAATTATTACAAAATTTTAAAAACTCAGTTTTCGACGTGACAAAACAATCAAAGATAATGCAACATAAAGATCTTTCTTCTGAACAATGATGTATAATTAAGGTAATGCGGTTCGTTCAAATCACTTTGTCACCTCACTTATATGTGCGCCTGATATTTGACATTTTACTTCCCGGTGAAAATTCCTTCTCATCAAAATGGCGATGGTAAGAAAATCAGGGATTATGATGTTATAATTATTCAAATTAGTCTTCAAAAAATGCATGCCGTTGCAGTATATGTAGAGCATCAACATTTTTAACTCTTGAAAAATAAAATCACAAAAATACCGAACTCCAAGGAAATTTCCAAACGAAAAGTCTCTAATCAAATGGCAAAATCAAAAGTTCAAAAACCCCAAAAGAATCGATAACAATTGTTAATATATATGGTACATACATTTTCTTACGTAGAAAATGGTAAATTAAACATTGTTTTGTGCCTGTCACTTGTAGTACAGTCGCATAAAATTGCATTATTTTGACAGCGATGTATGAACAAAAGAAACAGACATATAAGGTAAAAATGTCAGAATAGGGGTACAGCATTCAGAGGGATTATATCTAATCAATCAAAAAAACAATTTTAATATAAACGTTTTAGAATTCTCTCGTGCAACAAATTGAAAGTGAGCCAAGCAGATAGACCGAATGCAAAGCGAGTTTATCAAATTAACACAAGTTTGAGTGAGAATATGTGTTTATATAAAACTAAATTCAACAAAGCGCTTCAAAGCATATTCTCTCGTATATTTAAATATTTTTTTTATGTAAGGATTTAAATGGCAACCCGTAAATAATGGACTAACTTAACGTTTAAAGGACAATGATAATGTCGAGAAAAAATATGTATTTCAATACAATACATCAATTGAATTGTTATATCAAAAAAAACTTTAATGATCTAATGAATTATTACAAAATTTTAAAAACTCAGTTATCGACGTGACAAAACATAGATCAAAGATAATGCAATATTTTTAGAGACTACGACCGGGTGAAAATTAAAGATCTTTCTTCTGAACAATGATGTATAATTAAGGTAATGCGGTTCGTTCAAATCACTTTGTCACCTCACTTATATGTGCTCCTGATATTTGACATTTTACTTCCCGGTGAAAATTCCTTCTCATTAAAATGGCGATGGTAAGAAAATCAGGGATTATGATGTTATAATTATTTAAATTAGTCTTCAAAAAATGCATGACGTTGCAGTATATGTAGAGCATCAACATTTTTAACTCTTGAAAAATAAAATCACAAAAATACCGAACTCCAAGGAAATTTCCAAACGAAAAGTCTGGCAAAATCAAAAGCTCAAAAACCTCAAAAGAATCGACAACAATTGTTGATATATATGGTATACATTGGAGACCAAATGACACATAAATTAACAACTATTGGTCCCCGTACGGTCTTCACAATGATCAAAGCCCAAACCGCATAGTAAGCTATTACAGACAAAACTGTAAAAATATAAGGGCATACACTACAGGCACTAAGACACATTCTACTGCATCTACAAAGCATGAGTAACAAACCTCAAATGTTTTCATTAACTATGTTTCACTCTAAATCTGATATATTGATCATGAGGAATCTAATCTCAATAAATGAAAAATTTAAGGAAGTACACCATTAATTTTTTGCCAAATTGCTTTCTAAGTTAAACTCCTCAATGTCAAGCAGGCACAGCTTTTTTGTCTTATGTTCAAATAAAGTGACATGCATTGCATTTACACATCTCGACACAAAACATCCATATGTCGTCTGCTCTTCGGTCGGTTTATTGTATCTTTGGCACATTCTCAATTTTATTCATAATCAATATCATAAGAATCAAGGGCAAATTAATTTACGGCTCAAAATACTATGTTGTAGGGCGGAAATATTCCAATTAATGAAGAAATAGCAGAAATTTCTCCATATATTCATCACAGCAAAATTGCCTCAACGGAACAGCCAATTTGTACAATATGCGATGATGATGGAATCTCGAAAACAGCAGTCACGTGGTGCACAGAATGTGAGGTTTTCTTTTGTGGAAAGTGTGAAAAACCTCACAGAAAGTCAAGACTGTCTAAGGACCACAAAACCATGTCAGCTGAAGATTATCATCAATTACCTACATTCATTAAAGAAATTAGTAGTCAGTGCAAAGAACATCAGGAGAAGTTTGAACGCTACTGTTCTTTTCATGCCTGTCTCTGCTGCGTGCAGTGCATCACAGATAAACACCAGAAATGTCAAGACATAAAACCACGTTCAGTTATTCTAAACCAAGTAAAGTCATCTGCCTCAGTTCCGCTTTTCGAAAAAGATTTGAAGAATTTAAAAAGAAACTTAGATAAGGCACTAAAATACATGAAAAAAAGGATAAGTGCAAACAATACTAAAAAAACAGAAGCCGTCGATGAAATCCGACATATGAGAAAGTTGATCGATGATTTCTTAAATGAATTAGAGCAAAAAATACTTGATGAGTTGGAGTCAAAACATTCAAAGCTGAAATCAGAGATGGTCATTCTCGTTCAACAAATGGAACAGCGAGCCGTTCAGATAAACCAGTTGCAAGTCGAGTTTACCAAGATGACGCAATATGCAACTGATCTACAAATGTACGTTGGCCTGAAAGAAATTGAGAAAGCTACATCAGAAGTAACAAAATATATAGAAGATTTAAAACGGGGAGGCCAATTTGATGAAAACAGTATAGAGGTTACCATCTCATCTGATCTTCATTCAATTTTACAAGATGTCAAATCGTTTGGATATATCAATATTCATACCACCCCTTCAACTTTCTACGTGAAGGCAGGAAGAAAAGATCAAGCACAGCACATGCTTGAAAGCAACACTGATATCCAACAAATTATGCCATCGTTGTTCAGAACACTGACAATTCCAAAAGATATGAATTCTTTAAGTATAAGGGCTTGTGTAGCATTGCCTGAATGTAAAATAATAATACTTGATTATAGCCAATTTCAACTTCTACTGTTCAGTGAGAATGGCATCTTTATCAGAAAAGTAATTTCATTCACAGCAGGTCCATGGGATGCTTGTTATGTTGTGAAAAATACAGTGGCTGTAACATTAGGAAATGCAAACCAGACGGCTATCGTGAATGTAGAAAAAGGTACATTTATTCAAACAATTACACTTTCTCATTATTGTAACGGAGTAGCAAGTGATGGCAAAACTTTGGTCATCAGCAGTAATCATGACCAGACTACTTCAGTGAATTTAAAAGATATGTCTCGTACAATCTTAAAAGAAGTTAGGGCAAGTAGTATTTCTTTATTCCAAGGAAATATTTATGTTTCCATTTTCAGAGGAAATGAAATCAGCTGCTACAAAAGAACCGGAAATCTTCTCTGGACATTTATTCACGATGACCTTTCATTTCCTCGAGGACTTGCCTTAGACAAGGATGGCTTTATATATATAGCTTGTAAAGAGGAAAACTGCATCGTTGTAGTATCTCCAGATGGTAAAACATGTAAGACAATACTGTCGGAGGCTGATGGAATCTTAGATCCGTATGCAATAGACATCAACAGAGAAACGGGAATGATGCTAGTGTCAAGTGAAAACAATTTATGTGAAACAGTTTATGTTTACAAAATTTAATATATAAATAAACTCATCATAGTAACCAGGACTACAATTTTGAATACCAGACTCTCGTTTTGTAAGCAAAGAAAATTATCAGTGACGCTCGAATCCCAAAAGATGAAAAAAAGGTTAATAAAATATTTTATGACCAAAAATTCTGAAAAGGTTTGCCAAGTTCAGCTCAAGTAATCTATTCCTGGGATAGAAAATTTCAAACTTTTTTTCAACAGTTTATTTATAATCATGACGATATCAAGATAAATAAAGGCAACAGTAGTATATCGCTGTTTAAAACTCGTAAATTTATGGACAAAAACAAAATCGGGGTAACAAACCAAAACTGAGGGAAACGCATTAAATATAAGAGGAGAACAACGACACAACATAATGCATGCCAACACAGAAGTGCTGACTATTGGGTATGTAAAACCTCTACCAGCAGTGGCATACAGTTGTTGTAAATACTATAGCAGATTCATCATAGATACCAGGATTAAAATTGTGTTAGCCAGACTAGTGTTTATTTATTATGTTAATAAAGATTTCATAACGGAATTTATTTACAAAACATATTGTTTCTTGGTGAATTTCAACTCCTTCATTTAGGATACTCAATTAGAAATATTGACAACTGATTATGGATAAATTTTCAAGGACAGCTTTTTATTCTTTTTTTTATATCATTATTTAACAGCTTTTGGTGTTTAGTCAAGGTTATCGAATTAATCGTACCCTCTGACATTGCATGCGTGTTATGTTATATCTTTATCATAACTACTATAATTTAACGGACGCTACCAGGAGTTGGTTGACCGTTAAGGAATACATAGTACCGATTTTATTATTGGTTTCCATTTTGCTTTCGGTTCATGGTAAATATGTATCTTACTGCAACATAAAAGCAGAAAGAAAGATTATACAATTAACTTGCCTTTTCAAAAAGATTTTGGAGTTATCATCAAGACGACGATCAATAATGAAATTTATCTTTTTATCAATATTCATGTTTATATCAGATTATATAACCGTCCGCAGTCTCGGAGGTCAACTCGATGGTTGGTTATATGGATTCTAGACTAAAATACACACGAAATTCTGATTCATATTATGGAGTTCGTGTAACATGAATTGTTTATTAATACTTTTTTTATAATTTTGAATTTCATTTCAGTATGCTATAAATCAAATTTGAGAATTTTACCTAAATTGGCGAACATCAATTTGACAGCTTATGTCCCATTAACATTAAGGTATTTACAACAAGTATCCCATATGCTTAACATTATCAATGATCAATATAAACGCAGTGAAGGTAAAATCAAACTGCCAAACAGATATACACAACTTATAATTGCTTCATACACAAAATCAAATATGATCTATTGCTTTAAAAAAAAATTCATTGAACTTTTATGGATAATTGTCCCATTGGCAATTATACCACATCTCCTTATTTTTATACAGACCTAACCATGAAATTTTAATATTGATCAATAAAACATGAAAAATGAGGTCCAGATCAGATTAACCCTGCCAGACAGATATGCACACTATAAAAGTAGTTCATATATCTTTTTCATGTGGACAAAACTTGTAATAAAATTAACGGTACCAATTTTCTTACACCAGATGCGCATTTCGACAATACATGTCTCTTCAGTGATGCTCGTGGCCAAAGTATTTGAAATCCAAAGCTTATATAAAAGATGAAGAGCTATAATCCAAAAGGTCCAAAAAGTATAGCCAAATCCGTGAAAGGAATCAGACCTTTGCATGAGGGAGATACATTCCTTAATTTATAATAATTTCTATCATTTTGTAACAGCAAATTTTAATAACACAAAAAATCCGTATTTTCATGCCAGTACCGAGGTACTGGCTACTGGGCTTCTTGCACCAGATGCGCATCTGGTTCAAGAAAATTGGTACCGTTAATTTTATTACTACCACTGGGTCGATGCCTCTGCTGGTGGACTATTAGTCCCCGAGGGTATCACCAGTCCAATAGCCAGTACTTCGGTACTGGCATGAAAATACGGATTTTTTGTGTTATTAAAAATCTTCTATATATTTCTGATGTAGCTTTCTCAATTTCTTTCAGGCCAACGTACATTTGTAGATCAGTTGCATATTGCGTCATCTTGGTAAACTCGACTTGCAACTGGTTTATCTGAACGGCTCGCTGTTCCATTTGTTGAACGAGAATGACCATCTCTGATTTCAGCTTTGAATGTTTTGACTCAAAGTCATCAAGTATTTTTTGCTCTAATTCATTTAAGAAATCATCGATCAACTTTCTCATATGTCGGATTTCATCGACGGCTTCTGTTTTTTTATTATTGTTTGCACTAATCCTTTTTTTCACGTATTTTAGTGCCTTATCTAAGTTTCCTTTTTAAATTCTTCAAATCTTTTTCGAAAAGCGGAACTGAGGCAGATGACTTTACTTGGTTTAGAATAACTGAACGTGGTTTTATGTCTTGACATTTCTGGTGTTTATCTGTGATGCACTGCACGCAGCAGAGACAAGCATGAAAAGAACAGTAGCGTTCAAACTTCTCCTGATGTTCTTTGCACTGACTACTAATTTCTTTAAAGGGAAATTCCGCGATTTTTTACTTATCATCTAATTATGTTCATCTTAACATAAAAAACACATTTGCAAAGTTTTTAATTTATATTCCTTCTAATAACGGAGAAAATCAAGTATTTGTAAATTTTTTGGTTGAATTCTCGAGTGGGTCGTGACGTTTTAGCCCGATTTGTTGAATTCTGGGAAAAAATAAAATCTGTTTAACTCTTATAGCTTATCGACAATATACGTGATTAAAAGCGCACAGCTGACGAATGGTCGTAGTTATTAACCACAATATAAGAATGAACGAAAATGAATATGCATATACCGTTTTGTATTGATTGAAATAAACTCCTAAAAAATTATCTCTAGTAAATGTTTTTGAATAAATTTCATTAATTATTGTTGAGATTTTTTTCATAAAATATTTATTTAACATTTTTACTGATATTGAACTGAATATTTCAGTTCTATTAACCGTTATTGTTTTGATAATCATTTCAATGCAACTAACGTGTGAGCAGAGTGTGTATATTATTTTGTAAAGGTCACTGTATATTTCTCGGCTTGAGGTCAATTCGTTTACCTTGTAGCTATCTAGCCGCAGGTGTGAGTTCAAGCGTACACAGGTATGAATGTTGTTATTTGGAAAGGATAAACAGAAAGGATTAGAAAGAGTATGCTGATATTTAATACACTAAGATTTAATACACGATGAGAATAAAGATACAATAATTCAATTGTGTAAATTAATTGAAAATAAAATTCAGATTCGTAATTTCGAAGTGTATAAAATAAAAGGAAACAATTTTTGATTACTTTCTTAGCGGCAATTGGCGTAAAGATTCAAATGTGAAGTAAAAAATAGTAGTTTTAATCTTTAGTAAAAACTAAATGCAATAATACCCAATTTGATATACCATTGTACATCTGTTTGATATCATTGACTCTACCGGAATTTCTTTACTTGCATTCAAATCTGGCTGTGTTTAAATGCTCATAAAACTATCGCAATTTTGAAGTTTTTAATTGAAAAAAAATACAACATACAACATGCATGATTTTTTATTAGTTTATTTTTCACATTTCATTCTTACATAATTAAATTCATTTGACAATTATTTACACGAACTTTTTGTGAAAAAAATACCAATTATCTAAGCTACTTCTAGGCATTATTTTTTTTGAGGATTTTTGTACATTTTTTTTTTAAAATTCTATGATAATATTTGTGCAATGTTGAACATGATAGCCGTCATTAATCCAAATAAGCAATACAGTAGTTGTAATAAAACTTATATTGTAGTTATGCATAACTGATATTGACGAATTTAGAATAGTTCGTCCCTGTATCGTTGTTCTTGAAACAATCATTATTAGTATACAAGAAGTTTCCTGACGTATAAGCGCCATTGAGGATGAGCTCCATTGAAAGCAGACTAGAAGCGTTTCGTTAGTTTGTTTCTTGGGAAAGGAGAGGTAATGCAACCACTTGTACAGATAAACGACAGAATTACCATACAAGCATTTATAGTCAACACAACCAGAAAGAGTTCCCATCGTATAAAGGCCACAGTAGTATACCGCTGTTCAAAACTCATAAATCCATGGACAAAAAACAAAATCGGGATAACAAACTAAAACAAGTGACATGTCTAACTCTGAACAGTTAGAAAACGGACTATCGACATCGACCGCTTGTTCTTGATATTTGAAACTGCATGCATATATACGTATACGTTTATGATAGTGATGAGTTCTTGCGTCTGACAAAAACTAAATTCCTTCATGGTTATATCTTGCTATACGTTTATATTGGTTTGTAAGTTAAACGAACAGAAAGTCACAGGACAAAACGTCGCACGACATAGTCACAAATTAGTAGTACAAAAAGTCACAGGACAATTAGTCACAAAAGTTTGTTGACAATTATTTGAATATATAAGAGAAATATCTTGAAATATATGCTTTTTTATACAAATGTTCATATTTAAGTTTAGGAAATGTGTCATTATACTTGAAAAATGAGGATTTATTTAATTTTCATCATGCAAAGGATATATTTTTTGGCACCATGAAGCCATTTAAGTGCAAAGCCACGTTGGCATTTTTTTTTTTTTTTAACAATTATTTGATCATCTTTGATATATTTTGGATAAACTTTGTTTACAAAGTTGGTTTATATATAATAGTTCCAGAAAAATACAAAATTATTTGTAGAAATAAGCGTTTTTTATTCAAAGAAAATATTCAGAAAAAATGAATTGTGACTTTTTGTCCTGTGACTTTTTGTCCGTGACTTTTTGTCTTTGACTTTTTGTCTTGTGACTTTCTGTCCTACATTTGTTTGTAAGGTGATAACTCAAAATCGTTATTTGAAAATCCTGTTTGTGAGATGTAGATTCATTTCTATACAGAAATTTCGTATATATATATTAAGTTTCACAAGTGTATAACACGGAGAAGCTCTCAAGGTACATCACTCCCATTTTGTTTGGGTGTGAACCATCGATGTTTACAGCAATATCAAAGAATAAAATGATGATGGTAGAAAGACTTATGGGCGTCATGTGGCAAATATTACATGCATATCGGACTATGAGTTGTCAATTTGTATGAAAAGATTACTAATACAACCATATTATTGAGAAGGAATGTTTACATGCTATACCGTCTCGTACTAGTATTACAGGGTACATGTGGCGTTCACCTTTGACACAAAACTTTTTTACGATGTTTAAAAAAAAGACAGAACCAATTTAATGTCATATTTCCCTATTTTTTAAATATAACTAAAAGTCTTTTATCCGTCAAGAATACCCCTATTTAGCGGACAAGTAATTTATTCTTTTTTCTGTTATTGAATACCAAGAAAGAAAATAAATCCCGAAATTAAGTTAATTTTTTTGAAACTTTGATACTCAATAGTTTCCCAGCAAAATATTCACATCCCTTGACGAATTCCTTCCTTTGTTCGAGAAAAATCTTATTGAAAAATAAATCTGTGATTTTACTAAGTCCACAACTTCGAGGAACAAAAGCAAGTTATACATCAACATGTATTTAAATCAAATTGGTTCTCTTCTTCTTCCTTTTCTTCTGGTATACAATAGTCTATCGACATTCGATGATTACATACTGTTGGCATACGTGGACTAGTCTATTTACAAAACTTTTACCCCAATTTATTCAAAATATATGTTTTTTTCTTATGTTCAATGTATTATACATGTTTATATTTTAAATTGCGCTATAGTTCCGTAACTTTCTACCCAGTCGTATAAACGAATCGTCGACAAGTGCGTACATTTTTTAAATCAATATTTCTGGTATGTTCCAATCTGTCCTTCACTATTGACAATGAGTATATTTTACATTTTCCCAAATTCACCCTTGGAAAAAATATTTAAATAGATTTTAATTTCATCAAATCTTATTTTTTGGGTATTATTTAATTTTTATGAATAATATTCTTTACACCAGACATGTTATTTATAAACAAGCGTATGAGTTTAGTAATGACAAGTAAGACAGAGTTGTTTATTATGCATCTGTTGTTCAAAATGGAAAGTTATAAGTTATCGACCGTGTACACTGATTAATACCTGCAGAAGTGAAACGATGCATGAACTTGCAAGCCCGACAGGAAATCGCTTGAATACCTGGACGTGTCACCTCACACCCCTCGCAATACCTTTGGAAGTAATACCTTTAGCCATGCTGGTGATCAGATGAGGGAAGATCAGAATTTATTTGAAAAAAGTTTATTACTTTAAAGAATTATGATCAAATTAGATTTTCGAAAACAATTTTCACGGAACACTTATATGTGATTTCAACTTTGACTTTTTACCTAATTCCAATATTAACAGTTTAAAAACAACAGACCATGGTAATTTAAAAAATAAGAATATCCTCCGTATCAAGTTAGTGAGTCGGATAAAACAACCGTACGATTGACAAGATATCGACACGCAATTACGACTACATCGGTTACTGTAGTTTTGTTCCTTTGCGGTTTATAGACATATCGTTGTTATAAATCGGGAAAGAAGACAAAATGGCCGAACGCAGAGAATTGATACTCTAAATTTAAAATCGATGGTGATCGCTTATCTAGCGGAATAAAACTTTAATATCTATGAATTTGAGCATTTTTATACAGAATGAACATAATATCAATTTTTGATTTTTTTGCGAAGTTTCCCTTTAATGAATGTAGGTAATTGATGATAATCTTCAGCTGACATGGTTTTATGGTCCTTAGCCAGTCTTGACTTTCTGTGAGGTTTTTCACACTTTCCACAAAAAAAACCCTCACATTCTGTGCACCACGTGACTGCTGTTTTAGAGATTCCATCATCATCGCATATTGTACAAATTGGCTGTTCCGTTGAGGCAATTTTGCTGTGATGAATATATGGAGAAATTTCTGCTATTTCTTCATTAATTGGAATATTTCCGCCCTACAACATAGTTTTTTGAGCCGTAAATTAATTTACCCTTGATTCTTATAATATTGATTATGAATAAAATTGAGAATGTGCCAAAGATACAATAACCCGACCGAAGAGCAGACGACATATGGATGTTTTGTGTCGAGAAGTGTAAATACATATCCATTGGCAATAGTAGAGCTAACTGCGATGTTATTTTTACTGGTTTGCACCTGCACGGATTTAGGTATAAAGTTGTGCTTTGACATGCAATGCATGTCACTTTATTTGAACTTAAGACAAAAAAGCTGTGCCTGCTTGACATTGAGGAGTTTAACATAGAAAGCAATTTGGCCATAAATTAATGGTGTACTTCCTTAAATTTTTCATTTATTGAGATTAGATTCCTCATGATCAATATATCAGATTTAAACTGAAACATAGTTAATGAAACCATTTGAGGTTTGTTACTCGTGCTTTGTAGATGCAGTAGAATGTGTCCCAGTGCCTGTAGTGTATGCCTTTATATTTTTACAGTTTTGTCTGTAATAGCTTACTATGCGGTATGGGCTTTCTCATTGTTGAAGACCGTATGGTGACCAATAGTTGTTAATTTATTTGTCATTTGGTCTCTTGTCGAGAGTTGTTGCATTAGTAATCATACCACATCTTCTTTTTTATATCAGATTTCACTTTCAATTCCATTCCTAAACTAAATGTCAGTGGTAATTTGAAATAAAATACGCTTATTAACAATGAATTCTAAAACGTTTATATTAAAATTGTTTTTATGATTGATTAGAGATAATCCCTCTGAATGCTGTACCCCTATTCTGACATTTTTACCTTATATGTCTGTTTCTTTTGTTCATACATCGCTGTCAAAATAATGCAATTTTATGCGACTGTACTACAAGTGACAGGCACAAAACAATGTTTAATCCACCATTTTCTACGTAAGAAAATGTATGTACCATATATATTAACAATTGTTATCGATTCTTTTGGGGTTTTGAGCTTTTGATTTTGCCATTTGATTAGAGACTTTTCATTTGGAAATTTCCTTGGAGTTCGGTATTTTTGTGATTTTATTTTTCAAGAGTTAAAAATTTTGATGCTCTACATATACTGCAACGGCATGCATTTTTTGAAGACTAATTTGAATAATTATAGCATCATACTCCCTAATTTTCTTACCATCGCCATTTTGATGAGAAGGAATTTTCACCGGGAAGTAAAATGTCAAATATCAGGCGCACATATAAGTGAGGTGACAAAGTGATTTGAACGAACCGCATTACCTTAATTATACATCATTGTTCAGAAGAAAGATCTTTAATTTTCACCCGGTCATAGTCTCTAAAAATGTTGCATTATCTTTGATTGTCTTGTCACGTCGAAAACTGAGTTTATAAAATTTTGTAATAATTCATTAGATCATTAAAGTTTGTTTTGATATAACAATTAAATTGATGTATTGTATTGAAATACATATTTTTTATTGACATTATCATTGTCCTTGAAACGTTAAGTTAGTCCATTATTTACGGGTTGCCATTTAAATCCTTATATAATAAAATATATTTTAACATACGAGAGAATATGTTTTGAAGCGCTTCGTTGAATGTGGTTTTATATAAACACACATTCAAACTTGTGTTAATTTGATAAACTCGCTTTGCATTCGGTCTATCTGCTTGGCTCACTTTCAATTTGTTGCACGAGAGTAGTCATATTTGACTTCAACTTTGAATAGATATAGGAAGATGTGGTGTGAGTGCCAATGAGACAACTCTCCATACAAATAACAATTTAAAAAGTAAACCATTATAGGTTAAAGTACGGCCTTCAACACGGAGCCTTGGCTCACACCGAACAACAAGCTATAAAGGGCCCCAAAATTACTAGTGTAAAACCATTCAAACGGGAAAACCAACGGTCTAATCTATATAAACAAAACGAGAAACGAGAAACATGTATATATTACATAAACAAACGACAACTACTGTACATCAGATTTTTGACTTAGGACAGGTGCAAACATTTGCAGCGGGATTCAACGTTTTAATGGATCCAAACCTTCTCCCTTTTTCTGAAACAATAGCATAACATCACAACAAAGAAAAACATACGATAAAATATCAATTGGCAGACTTAACTCAATCAAAAAACGTATGATTAAACAATGAACGAATAAATTTGATCTGCGATATCTGAATACAAATGCACAGTTAATTAAATATTAGAGACAAACATTCATGACCACAAAGCTAACAAACAAATTCAAACACAGGACATGACTGAGAAATATTTAACCAATCAATGTTCACTTTAGAAAAAAACCGTTTTTTTATAATCTTGAAGTTTATACAAATGTTGTAAGAATAAGTGAAAAATTGAAGATATTCAAAGCTGGTGTACAGACAAGAATGCATGGACTCCAAGTCATCAAGGATTTCAGCTCTAATGTATTCAAGTACTAGTAATTATCTTTCGACTTTTGCATACTGCGAATTTTCTCAACTGCTTTTTTTTTTTTTTTTTTTTTTGAATATGTGTGGTACTGATTCATACTTTCAGGGTTTTTATGGTGTTTTTAAATTTAGTTTTTACATCTTTCAAATCCCTTTTGAAAAACTGAACCGATGCATGTGATTTCCTTAAAATGTCTGACAGTGGTTTCATTTGTTGACATTTCGAATGATTAATGTATGGGAAGGACAATAGAGTTCAAACTTCTTGTTGTAGTTTCTGTACTGGCTACTAACTTCTTGCACGATTGAAGATAGCTCTTGATAATCTTGAGAGGTTATTGTTTTATGGTTTTTAGACAGTCTGGTCATTCTATGAGGTTTTTCACAATCTCCACAAAAGATTCTATACACCACGTTATTACTTCCTTTGAGACACCAGCATTATGACAAATAGTATATAATACACTTTCCCTATTTTGTACTTATTGTTCCTGAAATTCAGTTTAATGCTTTAAGCCGATATAGATATTTTGGGAATAACCACATGCATAAACAGAACCTTTTTCAATACAGTTAAGTTCATTTTGTGTAAGATGATTAAGCATATGTTTGTAAGACTTAAACACGAGGATCTATTCTTATAAAAAAGCGTCTTTGGTTTTTTTTTGGTGTTGAATTATTGTTTCATGAATGTAAAACCCTCATGCTATTCTTGTTTGAAAGATACTTATTGCTGTCTTGATTGTTTGTAGTTTAAAGAAAAGAATAGTTTGGTAAAAGTCAATGAAAAATATCATGCATTTCACCCTCCGAAAATTGACGAATAGTTATCTTAAATTGAATTATTATCTCAAGCAATGATCAATGAAAATTGGTTTTTGTTTTATTGAATTGCATAATGATTTTCTATGCAACTAAACACATAATTAATTATATGTTCATTTGGTTGCAACACAATCTTTTCAGCAATTTTTGCAGAACTTATTGTAAATTAATTGCAGATTTACTTGGTTAATTTTGTAAATCATAAATAGTTTGTTCAGATGGTAATTAAAGTCACCAATGTCTATTAGTGATTGTTTTGTCTCCATACGGCATAGTTCAACTTACCGCTTTTCTGTCCCAAAGGCGTATATTACATTAGCTGTGTTCAGTACAATTTGTATGAAATTTTGGTTTATGCGCTCTAACTTTTTGATTTTGATTTACCGTCAAGTGCATGTATTAGAGGACCGAGTTGATTAACAACAAACATATGATGATCAGGAACGTTTTCTGTTCGTCGATCCCGAAATTGATAAAGAAGTAAGGATAGCTCGTTGATATCGCTCAACCCAATATTAGATGACTATGGTACGTTCCACGTTAAAGGTCGTATAAAATATATGAACAACTGTAGCCGTCGTAGGGTCGTAACAGGTTCAACACGACTATTTCGGGCCCGGCCAGAAAGCACATACCAGAAACTAGTATACATTTATATTTAACACAAAATAGTTCCTACGCATGAGTGTAACTATCAAAATATGTAGAGTATTTAGGTATTTTTGGTATCAAATGAAAGCTGAAGGATTGGTGATCATTGTAGAACACTTTTGGACTTTTAATTTTGAATATTAAAAAAAGGGCACCAGATTTTAAAAAGAGGGTACATTTTGTCTGTTTGTCAGATCTGAAGTACCTGTTTTTGGTACATCCGAAGTTCCGGGAACCAGTTTTTTCGTATATACCATTAAAGGTATGCTGATTTTTTCAGTACAAGACACCATAAAGTGTTGCTTTGAAATGCAATGATTGCTACTTTATTTGAACTTTTAACAAAAGAGGTGTGCCTGCTTGAAACGAAGAAGTTTAACATAGAAAGCAATGGGACCATTAATTAGTGGTTTACTTCCAACAAAGCGAACATGGCATACATCCGTATTTTGTTCGAAGAAACCATCATGTTTTAGATGTTATGAATTCTTTCGGGTTTTATGTGTAACTTTATTTGTTTCTTTCGAATCGATATAAAAGATTTGAACATCGGTAAACCACTGTCGCCTTAATTTCTCTTTTTTGTGAGTGTAAAATAAAAACAAAGGGTGTTCAATATACTTCCAACATCACACTTTTTAAATCAAACACACACATGCATGCTTTACAAACTTGCATTACAATGTTCAATTCCAATATTAAAAACATGTTTATGCACAAGTTTACAGTTCGGAAGCTTCGACAAAAGTTATGTCACTTTTTCCACTGGTTGAATTTCTCTCAAAAACCATTAAATGGTGAGTGTAAGGAATGTTGCTGAAAGAAGACAAAGTCATGTGACTTTTAGGTGGAATGTTGTTGTATTCATTGTCCATCTGTTCATTACAGTTTAGTGCTCTTTTAGGTGGAATGTTGTTGTATTCATTGTCCATCTGTTCATTACAGTTTAGTGCTCTGATGACATCAATACCATCATTGCTTGTGTTCATGTGACTTTTAGGTGGAATGTTGTTGTATTCCTTGTCCATCTGTCCATTACAGTTTAGTGCTCTGATGACACCAATACCATCATTGCTTGTGTTCATGTGACTTTTAGGTGGAATGTTGTTGTATTCATTGTTCATCTGTCCATTACAGTTTAGTGCTCTTTTAGGTGGAATGTTGTTGTATTCATTGTTCATCTTTCCATTACAGTTTAGTGCTCTGATGACATTCATACCATCATTGCTTGTGTTCATGTGACTTTTAGGTGGAATGTTGTTGTATTCCTTGTCGGTCTGTCTATTACAGTTTAGTGCACTGATGACATCAATACCATCATTGCTTGAGATGTTGTGTTCAGTGTCAGTCAGATCTGACTAAATAATAGAAAATATAAAGCATTACAGAGTTGAAATTAAAAAGGTACAATCAACACTTAATCATCTTGAAACTTCAAAAGATATCGCAACACAAGATTGATGTTAGAGGTTTTTGTATACAAGATAACACAAGACATAGGAGGGTTTAATCATTACAGACGATGTACAACAATGTTTAAAGTTCTGTTAATGTATTTAGTGAATGTATTTAAACGAGATGCGGGATTAACTAACACTAATTCGACAGGTTAAGACAACGTCGTTAATCTTATTTAATTAAGTAACATATTGTCATTATCATGATTATAATTAATATCATTTAATATGTAACTAAATAAAACAGATTATTAATTAATCAACTACTGTATGTATGGAATTAATCAAACAACCAAGGACCTGTAATTTCCATCCTATTAATACGGGCATTTTTAGATAAGTTTTTAAAATCTCTTTGACAAATATCCTATGCATATATATTAAGTCATTTAACATATCAAAGAGTCATTTGTAATTTAATTAGAATTTTGGTGGTAAGTTGTCTCATTCGCAATCATATCACATCTCCTTATTTTTATTTGTGTCTGTCTGAAACACTGTATTTGATAATTTACATGGTAGCTCCTAAGATATTTTGACACCGAACTGACAAGTCCTTCATTACACGTGCTTGATCAAGACCCTTGGATTTATATATTTAATAGTCTTAGTTTTGATCCGTAACTCCTTGCAAGTTTTGAAGATACAGGATGATGGGTGATTATATCTGATATGACTTGCTACCTTTACGAGACACCTGCTATGACCTCTGACTTTGCTTTGGGTTGTAGAGCTCTGCAGACGGCTCAGTAGCAAATGTTTCTATTAAGTCGTTTTTCTTTTTGTGTCGTTAATGTGAGGTTCAAAATGTATATATACGTGTAAGTATGTCTGTGTCTTATAAAGAAAAAGAATATGTACATGTCTAATTCTACTCGCTGTGTTTATGAACCGTCTCAGTGCTGTGAATGATGTTATAAGCGTAATTGATGCAGCCATTCCACTGATTATAACACCTATATATGTGTAAGATGAGCCTGAATGAAAAAATAAAAGAAAACCCTAATTGAGTTCTTTCAAATTATGATTCAATACGACGATGGCCGATAAATCGATTTATATAATCACCTTAAGGGAATACAATAAATAAGCATCTGTAACATTATAGCAATGTGGTCAGTGAAATACGATTACTATAGTATATGGTTTGTTTTTTGTGTATCGATGATAAATATCCTATGCAGCATGTTTGATACCTGAATGAAATACGTAAATAATTAACAAAGGTACCAGGCTTATATTTTGATAAAACAGAAGCGCGTTCCGTCTACAAAAAACTCATCAGTGACGTTCAGATAAAAAAAGTTGGAAAAAAAAAAACCAAGTACAAAGTTGAGGAGCATTGACGAGACAAAATTCCCCAAAAAAGTTGTGGGTAATACGGCTAATTTTTTCTATTTTTTTTACCATGATAAAGTGTCCATATATATGACCTCTTTATACAGTACTTTAAGTGTAATGTTTTGCTGAATTTCTTAATTGTTTCATTTAATTCATTTATTTTGAATAACATGCAGTGTCTAACATATCATTCATGTTAAGGACTACTGTATGGTTATACTTATATTTTCTTAAAAAAAAACAAAATCCAGTGGTATTTATATTTTGTATTAGTTCAAAGTGATAAATAGTCTCCTAGCAATGTGACTTCTATAAATATATTTAAGTTGTTACTTTGCTGATATGTTAATGATTTTCCAGCTTCCATCACTAGTATATATATTTACGAATTTAAATATTACTAATATGACTTGCCTTTGGTCTTCATCTTATGCTGGACTTTGTCAATGGTTGATTCCAAAGCCGGGGTTGCTACAGTCGTTATATCCGTAGAGGATGCTTTCATTGCAATGGACTTTTTGCAGTTACACGATGATTCATTTGGCATTATCAACACTGATAAATATGATCCGTCGTCTATTAAAATAATACGAATACCATTGGAATTATTTTAATTTTCAAGATTTACTTTTTCAATTTGTTATGATTTGTAATGTTATGAAAAATGTAAAATCACAAAAATAATGAAATCAGATGAAAGTCTAATCGGAAAGTTCATAATCACATGGAAAAATCAAATGACAAAACGCATGAAAAACGAATGGATGAACAGTATTTGTTTGTGTCTTTAAGTCTTGTTTTTGGAGTTTTATAACTTTAAAACAGATGTTACGTCAAATGATACCGATTTGTCAATCATTGCCTCAAAAGTCTATCTTCGATGATGATCTGTGTATTGACAGCTTTACATTTGTGAAATGTTTCTTTAATCGATGATGAGAATACTCTGCCTTGAAAGAGTTCCAAAAAATGCTGACGTAGAAGATCAATTAAACAATTTTAAAACAGCCACAATCTAAGAAATAAAAAAATACTCAGTGGATAATATTTATACTTAGTGATAAGACTATGGGAATGACTTTAAACACTTTGTTTGCAAAATTGCAAAGTAAATGTCGATTGTTCATATGCTGCATAAGTGGTTCTCGATTCTTGTCTTTTATATAGATATTACTGTTGGTTTCCCTGTTTGAATTATTTTACACAAATTGCGGGGGCCCTTTATAACTAGCTGTTTGATGTGAGACAAGACTCCGTGTTTCTCCAAATTTAAAACGGAAACGTCTTTCCAATTTCATTTCTCTCCTTTCATTCTGTACATTCAATACTTTTCACATATTGTCAATAGAATAAGTACGTGATCTTTTAAAACCACGGTAGTTTGTTTATTCCGGTCGCATCTTTGAATTTGTAATTCGAAAATCTTTCATTTGATATATTGATTATTATTTCTGTTTACTCATTGGTGAGTTAATATGTTGCCTAGCAGAAGTTTTTGGTTTTTTTTTATAACAGGAATATTCCAAAATTAAGTTCAGCTGTAAGGAAATTGTAAAATCAGAATGATATAAGGACAACATTTTATTATAAAACGATGAAAGAGAAGAAGGTGAATTTATTCATAAACAAGTTGCGTAGAGGGCGATGTCGTTGCCATTTGCGGACTCATGCATGGTGAATGGTAAAGTACTGTTTATCACAAATGTAAAAAAGACTGATATACTGATTATTCATTGCATAATGATAAAAAACAGTCTTAGAAATAAGAGATAAGAACAAATCAGTTAACATGATTAGAGAATAAATGTGTGCAAAGGGGACAACTAACCTGAGCAATTAACCACGATGTTAGAGAGACCAACTCCGTTACGGCATGAGAATTCGTAAAACGAAAGATCTGTTACCCTTTTCGTTATCCATTCATAGGTTGAAACAGACAAACAGTCACAGTCAAAACATTTACTGCAAAATCTAAAGAAATAATAAGCATTATATGTCAATATGTATTGTTGTAGTAATTTAATTGGAAACGTAAGGCTGACAAGGATCAAACAGACAAACAGTGACAGTCAAAACATTTACTGCAAAATCTAAAGAAATAATCAGCATTATATGTCAATATGTATTGTTGTAGTTTAATTGGAAACGTAAGGCTGACAAGGATCAAACAGACAAACAGTCACAGTCAAAACATTTACTGCAAAATCTAAAGAAATAATCAGCATTATATGTCAATATGTATTGTTGTAGTTTAATTGGAAACGTAAGGCTGACAAGGATCAAACAGACAAACAGTCACAGTCAAAACATTTACTGCAAAATCTAAAGAAATAATCAGCATTATATGTCAATATGTATTGTTGTAGTTTAATTGGAAACGTAAGGCTGACAAGGATCAAACAGACAAACAGTCACAGTCAAAACATTTACTGCAAAATCTAAAGAAATAATCAGCATTATATGTCAATATGTATTGTTGTAGTTTAATTGGAAACGTAAGGCTGACAAGGATCAAACAGACAAACAGTCACAGTCAAAACATTTACTGCAAAATCTAATGAAACAAGAAGCATTACATGTCAATATGTATTGTTGTAGTTTAATTGGAAACGTAAGGCTGACAAGGATCAAACAGACAAACAGTGACAGTCAAAACATTTACTGCAAAATCTAAAGAAATAATAAGCATTATATGTCAATATGTATTGTTGTAGTTTAATTGGAAACGTAAGGCTGACAAGGATCAAACAGACAAACAGTCACAGTCAAAACATTTACTGCAAAATCTAAAGAAATAATAAGCATTATATGTCAATATGTATTGTTGTAGTTTAATTGGAAACGTAAGGCTGACAAGGATCAAACAGACAAACAGTCACAGTCAAAACATTTACTGCAAAATCTAAAAAAATAATAAGCATTATATGTCAATATGTATTGTAGTTTGATTGGAAACGTAAGGCTGACAAGGATCAAACACTTGAGAATCACATCAACTTTAAAATCACACATGAAGTGGTTTATAATAAAAGAAAAGTTTACACCTTCTCCTTTTAATCTTTTTATTATTAATTGTTTCAAAAAACTATTTTTAAAGGACATAACTTCCATTTTTCAATTGTATTTCTATGCAACTTTAGACTACAATTTCAACTATTCACATACAGTGTGAGAAGTAATGATACTATTTTCATGTAAACCACAAGTTAATACAAATAAAAAAAAAGATTTTGTTTGATGGTTAAATGAATTGATGTTTTAGTTTTCATTTCATACTTTCATAATAAAAGAGATATATGATGTACAAATCAAGGAAGCAATATAAGAGAAAAATTAATGTATAACCTAGTGCGGTTATTTGCTGTGAATTTACTGATTAATGGATGCCCTCATATCCTTTGTTTTCATATTCTATCAAAATAAGGGAGTTCTCGTTCGTAAGGTTACTTTCGGGGTTTCATTTTAAAACAATTTTTCGTATCAACCATGGTTTTATATTGTCAATACAACTGCTATCCTTTGTTTTTTTTTAAATTTTATATATCATGTAAACACATACAGGGATTAGCATCGGGTGTAGGTAAGTTATACACTTCTGCATACGGCGTGTCTGACGTTTCTTATACAGACACACATATTCATCATTGTATAAATATTACTAAAATACCTATGATTCTAAAGCCAAGGTGTTAATTAGTGATCATTAAGAAAAATTGGATAATTTCATATGCAGAATATTCTCAATAGACTATCAAAACTAGTAAGATGGGGAGAACTGACAGAACAATGGCAAAATATGTAACAATAATGAAAAGAATAACATCGGTGCATTGAACACTATTTCGACAAATATGACCGGATGACCAACACGAACCAACACCAAACACCTTGAGTTTATCTCGTGTACTCCGGAGTGTAATTGGACACTGATTCAGCAATCTGTTTATTGTTTTGAGTTTCATGTAGATACATACTTACACCATAAGGTTTCCTATGTCGTTGTGATTATCAAGTAAACGTGTGTCTATAATGTTGATGGGATTTCCCGTTATAAATCTAAAATGGAAGAAAATGTCTATTTGGTACAATTCATATCTCTTTTACAAAGTTATGAGGAGGACAGATTAAAATTGACACTCCGTAAATTTTATGGACACCATCACGAATTGGTGGATCCATATAATGTCTCTTTAGCCAAACTAGCTAAGGACATTTTTACCACATGGTAGATTGTGGTTTGTCATTATGTCGTCTAATCTTTTAATTACCAAACGTGACTTATTCCCGATTGTGACGGTTTTGCTGAATGTTAATTCGCATTACTATAAGACGTGTTTCAGTACTTGTTTATCCCAAATTCATGTATTTAGTAGTTTACATGTTTAATGTTATATTTGTAATTCTCATCGGATTTTGTCAAATGTGTTGACGTCTTTTTATTATATTTAGGTGTTACGGATAGAAAAATTAATCACCGCCTTTATTAATCATATTAAATTTTGTACGATTATTTACGTTTGAAGTTGGATTCATAACAAACTGGACATATATATATTACAGTTAATTGCTATTAATAAGTATTGCAATATGCATTTTGCTTAAATTAATTATCAGTATTTAGTTCTGATATAATCTTAAATCAATCCTAATTCTATCTCACTTTGATAGTTTTTCATATGTGACGTCATGCTGTTTCTAAATTTCATAAATTCAAATGTGGCATAACGTTTGTACCTTTTCGCCATCGTATGTGACGTCACATTTTTGTAATTACGTTGACGCCTGGACTGATTCGGGTGTGTCTATTCTGTGTTAAACTTTAATAGCATTATGTATTCGGGTTTAGTTTTCTGTAATTAGTTAATACTTCAGTTTCATTATGTATATCTCTTTCATATTCATTTGTTAAAATTTACTGTTTGCAATAGCATGCATTGTTCTATATAATAAGGATGTTCTTATCCCGGGCATAAAAACAATGCCGTATTTGGCAAAACCTTTTCAACTTTTGATCTTCAGTGCTGTACAACTTTGTACCTTTTTCACTTTCGATCTTTTATATCTGGGCGTTATGTATTCGGGTTTAGTTTTCTGTAATTAGTTAATACTTCAGTTTCTTTATGTATATCTCTTTCATATTCATTTGATAAAATTTACTGTTTGCAATAGCATGAATTGTTCTATATAATAAGAATGTTCTTATCCCGGGCATAAAAACAATGCCGTATTTGGCGAAACCTTTTCAACTTTTTATCTCCAGTGCTGTACAACTTTGTACTTTTTTCACTTTCGATCTTTTATATCTGGGCGTCACTTGTAAGTCCTATGTGGACAAGGCGCGTTTTTGGCGTATTGAATTTTAAACCTGATGCTTTTTGTTATCTATTAATCATGTTTTTCTTTGTCTAATATGTTCTCCTATTTATTTGTATTGTAGTCCTGTAATATTATGTTGTCATTTCAATGTTATATTTAACTTTGCCATTAAAGTGCGAGGTTTGGCATGCCACAAAACCAGGTTCAACCCACCACTTTTATTCCCCTTTAAAAGTGTCCTGTACCAAGTCAGGAAGATGGCCATTGTTATATTATTGTTCGTTTCTGTGTTTGTTGCATTTTAACGTTGAGTCGTTTGTGTTTTCTCTTATTTTTGAGATATTGAGATCAGACGTGGCACGGTACTTGTCTATCCCAAATTCATGTATTTGGTTTTCTTGTTATATTTGTTATTCTCGTGGTGTTTTGTCTGATGCTTGGTCCGTTTCTGTGTGTATTAAAAAAAGTTATCCATTCGTTTGATGTGTTTGGAGTTTTGATTTTGCCTTTTGATTTTTGATTTTCCTTTTTGAATTTTCCTCGGAGTTCAGTATTTTTGTGTTTTTACTTTTTACGTTTCGGTGTTATGTCGTTTTTCTCCTCTTATATTTAATGCGTTTTCCTCGGTTTTAGTTTGTTACCCCGATTTTGTTTTTTGTCCCTGGATTTATGAGTTTTGAACAGCGGTATACTACTGTTGCCTTTATTTATCTTACATGACGACATGTTGACACTGATGTTTTTTTGCTGCTATCAAAAGAGTAAAGTCGTTGTAAACAACTGTGAGGATAAAAAATTTGGGAGAGGAGCTATACTACAGCTTATTGTATTTAATGATTAATTTGACAAATTTGAAACCGTTTAAGAAGTAATTTCCCTTTTTAGATTACTGTCCAACATCTAACATTTAGGGAACGAACACGGGAAACTTGAAATGAAAAAATCGAAATGCTCATGAATCATCAATAAAAAATAGATATCATTGAGCTGAAAGCAATCTCTTTGGGCCCCGATGTGAAAAGTGTGCAGTAAAAACGTTGTATTTTTAAATTATGACAATGATTTTGAAATGAAACCAAAGATTTTGACCTTGACCTTTGTCATAGAAGGTTTTTCATACATTATGACACACCTCCTGGTGTTAGTTAATGTTCGTGTCAATTATAAACTTTGAAATCATAACTGTTCTCTAGTTGAAACTACAGTTTTAGACCTTGAACTGTGACCTTTAAAGTTGTACATACATTATGACGCACCCTCTGGTGTTGATTTATTTACATGGCAAAAGATAAACTTCGAAACAATTCCGGTTCTCAAGATACAGGCCGAACACGATCCTTACAATATGTCATTCGTTTGTTGACTGAAACAAAAGTTTTTGACCTTGACCTTCGAACTAGGAAGTATATACATTATGATACTACTTTGAATGTTGGTTAATATACATGTATAGTATGAATCATAACGGTTCTCTTGACAAAAATCGGACACAATTTGTAACGGACCGACGTAAGTACAGACATACGGATGGACGGACTTATCAATATAGTGCGACTGCCATTCAAATGAGAAATGAAATATTTAGGTAACAATAATGCATTTACTTGGTGTTTTGATAATTAAATACACATGTGTTATTGTGCCATGAATACATCATCAGAAATACTTACAGCATTTGTAAATCCAAGTTGTTATCGAAAATATTCTGTGGCAAACTATCTATATAATTAAATTCGAGAGAACTATAAAAGAGAAAATTATAACAAGTTTTAGTTATATGTGCTCAGTTGTATCAAAAAGATACAACAATGAAAATGCAAAAGTACAAACAAATATTGTTATTGTATAGCTAATACACAATGCCTGAAGTAGAATAGTCGGACAACACTTTAAAACAGAACAATGGCTCATAAAACAAAACATCTGGTTTTTAATGACGATTTGCCAGTATTGTTTTATATTTCAATTTTAGTATGTGCTTCTTCTATTATGACATTGAACGTAAACGTTAATCAATCAGAAAACGTTAAGAACTACTGTGGATTCATTTATTTTCGTGGGTACCAATTTTCGTGGATTAAGAAAAACTTGCAAATTCGTGGATATTTAATTTCGTGGTTTTGCTGGAGTATGCATACAAACCTATAGAAAAATTATCATTCGTTGAATATTTAATTTCGTGGTTTGACTGTGCCCACGAAATCCACGAAAATTGGTATCCAACGAATAATAATGCATCCACAGTATATGGTCACCCACGAGTTCTTCTTTTATAATGATATAAAAAATATCACTTTATGGTGTAAGGGTAGTAAAATTAAATATTTTTTTTCAAATGTAATTTTACTAAACAAAAACCAAAAGCTATGTTAGAACTTAAAATTTTAAACTTAAACATGGTATTCTTAAAATTTTAAATGCCTTTGCATATTTTTTGTATTCCACATTCTAAACTAAAAGACAAATTGAAAGAGTTGGTATTGCTTTGCTTCATAAAAAAGAATGGCCAACGTAGATACAAGTATCTTGTCTTAGGGAGGGATAAATCCTACTCGGTAAAGCATAACTCTGATTCAAACAAAAATTCTCTGACACTGACAATATTAAGATGCTTGATTTCTTGATTGACAACATATTTGTTACGTTCGGAAGAGTTGTTTTCAACAGACTGTCGGCATTCCAATGGGAACAAATTTTGCCACTCTACTTGCCGACTTGTTGATTTGTTATCACATAATCAACACGACGGGTTCCACATATGAAGCAGGATCTGCTTTTTGATGGGGTTCGTGTTGCTTATTCTTTAGATTTCTATGTTGTATCATTTGTACTATTAAATGTCTGTTTATCTTTTTCATTTTTAGCCATGGCGTTGTCAGTTTATTTTCGATTTATGCGTTTGACTGTCACTTTGGTATCTTTCGTCCCTCTTTTTGAATACTTAATTCTCGTCCTCGAAATTGTTGACTTTTGTAATCATTTTCAGCAATATGAATTTTAGCCCAGCGTTCAAAAACTCGGTGTTTTCTAATTTTCTAATTTGGTCAGATACTTACAATTATATGCATTTGCTTGTGAATATTTTTCATAGGATACTTTAAAAGTTTTTCTTGTTTATCATAGTGTATGATAAATTGGAGTTCAAACTTGTGCATCGTTTCTTTTGTTGACTAGCATACTATCATTTTGAAAAATTATTATAATCATTCGTATCATGTTAAAGTAGACCAAATGTGGACATTAGGCTTCTTTTATTTCATATAAACATATTTATATTTTTTTTGTTTCTCATTTATATCATTAATTTACACCGGACTTCAAGGTAACAGTGAAACCACATACTGAAGTGACGAGCTGAATAGAAATTAAACACTTCACACATATTTGATATGGTACATACAATGTACATAATAATTCACAGTTTGGTTACCATGCTAAACATCGATCTTATTGAACTTAAAATCAAGAATAACACAGAAAAACATCTTGACTAGCATTTTAAAACTATAAGGCTTGTTGATTATAAAACTGAGTCTGTAAAACAAGAGAAATGGTTTCACTTTTCAATTGTAATGTTTCCATTTATATGTATCATTATTTCAGCAGCTTTTAATATATAATATATACCTACATATTAAAACGGTATCCACGAACTTGCATTTTTGTCATATGTTTTTGAATAAACCTTACTGCTTTTGAGAAACCAATAGAATAATGTATTAAAAAGTGAAGTTGAATTACTATGTTCGAAAATTGTACGGATGTCATCATGAGTTCGTTAATTGTTATTGATGTCACAGATGACTATGATATGTTTCAGAAGTTGAAGTCACAATCATGTTATATTATCTCAATTGCCAAATAATCTAACAATATTAAGCCTTATCCTTGTCTCGTACCATGGGAAACAACATATATGTACCATTCTCTTCCTACCTGTTCAGATATGCTGCAATCACCCTCCAGCGACGGCCGGTTCATGTCGGTCAGTTACATTATATATATGTATTGTTTTGTAGACAGATGTCTATTTTATGGTAGAATTTTCTATTTTCGTCGTAGTTTTGTCGGTTTTTGATCGATGCATGCATTTTGATTCTCATATTTGTATCTCCTGCCTCCATGTGATAACGAACTATCCCGGAAACATGTTTAACCCCACCACATTAAAGTATGTATGTACCTGTCCTAATTCAGGAACCTGTAATTCAGTGGTTGTTGTTTGTTTATGTGTTACAAATTTGTTTTTATTTCATATTTAAAAAAAAAATAAATAAAGCCGTTATTTTTCTCGTTTGTATTGTTTTACATTGTCATATCGGGGCCTTTTATATCTGACTATGAGGTATGGGCTTTGTTCATTATTGCAGCCGTACGATGACCTTTAGTTGCTAATTTCTTTGTCATTTTGGTCTCTTGCGGACAGTTGTCACATCTTCTTTTTTATAGTCAGCTTGACATTTGATAACTTTTATAAACACTACTTACAGATGTACCAATCCAACGTTAGAGGAGAACAGATTAAGTGGCAAGGTGGTCAAAGAGTTTCCATCTAAATCTCTTATAAGAATGTAAATATATTAATAATATCAGGACAAAATTATAAAATATCAGTACAAAAACCAAAAAAAGAATCTTTACGATTTTACCAACCCTTACATAGAGAGTAATTGTGCATAATAATAGTAAAATAATGGAATGGATGAAAAGGCAATAGATCAGAATCGGCTGCCGCGCTTTACAACTTTTTTTTCTCCTATTTTAAATTTTTTTGACGTCATAGACATTACATCTCTGAAATATTGGAATAGATTTTAATAGGATTCAGTCACAGCGAAAACTAATCTCCATCTTTAACGTATAACGCAATTTATAACAATCATTTCAATGTCAAAGTTACAAGTATTTGATAATATTGTTTGATTGACAAATGGAAGATAATTATAGAAAACTAATCGAGGAATTTAAATAGAGAAAATTTTCAACAAAGTGACCGAACAACACATCAATTCACGAATGAGCGTAGCGCATTGTTAATTATCAGTGTTGTTCAGTCAAGAATGGAATACAAGTCGATATTTGAATTATTTTTTACTGGGAAATCAATGTAATTCATTGCAATATTGAATATGGATAATAGTGACATAAACAAATATCAATAGCTGATAAAGAAAAAAATAAATCCTACAAACATTCATCGCAAAAAACCACCTTTATATTGTGTATTGATTAAGGCGATAAAATCATAATCAAAAATATTTATCGAAAACCATATTCGAACGAATACGAAGCACTTATCTCGATCGCCACTTAACTTCACAACAAAATGTCGTCTTTTCATAAAATAAGTCAACATTACTTGGCTCGATTTGACAGGCAAAATTTTATTAGTCGAACCTAAAGTCCGAATTCCGCTCATATTGTATAATATCGATAATAATATTAACGGTACCAATTTTCTGCACCAGATGCGCATTTCGACATTACATGTCTCTTCAGTGATTCTCGGGGCCAAAATATTTGAAATCCAAAGCTTATATAAAGATTAACCGTTATGAAATAAACTGAAATAACATACTGTTTTTAAATTAAAATATACTAGTTTGTACATATTAAATTATTCATTCGGACAACGCCATGTTGGTACAAAACCGATAATAAGTCTTATTCGGTACGTCACAAATAAGAATACTGAAATTCGAAGAAAATTCAAAACGAAAAGTCCTTAATCAACTTGCAAAATCAAATGATAAAACACATCAATCGAATGGACAACAACTGTCATACGGATATTCCATAACGGCCAACCCATTCGTCATGGAGTCCGAAATATTAATGAAGGGAAGATTTCAATTAGACTGGTTAGCCTGTTTAGATAAATGTTCATATTACATATTTCATATATCATATATTTATAGAACAATAGATATAGGAAGATGTGGTATGAAGGTGATTATATATAGCGGGATCCCAGTCTAGATTTTAACTGCACCACTCGGAACTTTTGGTTTAGTAGCTACCGTAGGAGCAGCAACTCTCTACCAAGAAAGTCATGGTATGTTAAACATGCTCTGGAAGATCTTAATCTTATCAACTGAAAGATATATACTCCGCCTGTAGGTGTGTTTTGAATGTTTACTAGGAAATGGAAGATCACAATTGTGTAGCTGAAAACTTTTGGTCGTCAAATTTTGTTTTCAAGCGGCGACCCTCATTGTCAATTTCTAGATGTAACACAATATATGAGACAGTCTTAACTGTATCTGTATTTTCGTATCCTTTGGATAAATGCGTACGACAGTGTCACTCAACTTTGAATTATTTAGTGAGAGCACGCGATTTATATAGGGAAAATTAAATTTAATGAACACAGCTGCTTACTTCTTTTCTTTCTTCTAAATACATTCAGCCATAATACTGACATAATAAAATTTATTGTTTACTTACAAATTCATCAGTCCCACATTGTACTTGAAAATAGTATCAGGTAAGCTAGTTAGATTGTTGTGTGATAAAAGCCTGTATTAAATTACACAAACAGTTATTTAGTTCTAGATCACATTGAAGTGAAACAGTACTTGTACTAGGTAGCTAACGAAGTTTTATTATTAAAACTGATTGAAACAAAACAAGCAAGAATAATGATAGTCAACATTTTCAGTTGCTGGTTGTCTCGTCATAGATGTTGTTTGTCTAATGTCTACTTATAATGGACATAATATTTGACAAAATGGTGCATGTTTCAGCTATTTGTCCTTTTTATCTAATATATTCATAACCTTTAATAATTTTGATGCATGATAATGATGTTCAAAAGATTGCTTGTTCTCTTGTTAATAAGATTCAGATAATTTAGGAATTTTGGTTACTGTGTTTATTCAAGTTTACCACATTCTTTTTAAATTATAATTATCAAGTACTTAAAACGTTCATATTGAACTGTAAGATTCTGAAAATCATCTGACCACAGTTATCCCAATGAGATTGATTTTATCGCTTGAACTGGTACGACGAAAGTGAAAAAAGCCATCGAGTTCAGATGACCAATGATAATATGTTAATCGCTATTTTACCTAATATTGCTTTTGAGAAACCTATAGAATAATGTATTAAAAAGTGAAGTTGAATTACTATGTTCGAAAATTGTATGGATGACATCATGAGTTCGTTAATTGTTATTGATGTCACAGATGACTATGATATGTTTCAGTAGTTGAAGTCACAATCATGTTATATTATCTCATTTGCCAAATAATCTAACAAAATTAAGCCTTATCCTTGTCTCGTACCATGGGAAACAACATATGGACCATTCTCTTCCTACCTGTTCAAATATGCTGCAATCACCCTCCAGCGACGGGTTCATGTCGGTCAGTTACATTATATATATATGTATTGTTTTGTAGACAGATGTCTATTTTGTGGTAGAATTTTCTATTTCCGTCGTAGTTTTGTCGGTTTTTGATCGATGCATGCATTTTGATTCTCATATTTGTATCTCCTGCCTCCATGCGATAACGAACTATCCCACATACATGTTTAACCCCACCACATTCAAGTATGTATGTGCCTGTCCTAAGTCAGGAACCTGTAATTCAGTGGTTGTCGTTTGTTTATGTGTTACATATTTGTTCTTAGATCATATTTTTTTTTAAATAAGTAGGGCTGTTAGTTTTCTCGTTTGTATTGTTTTACATTGTCATATCGGGGCCTTTTATAACTGACTATGATGTATGGGTTTTGCTTATTGTTGGAGGCCGTACGATGACCTATAGTTGCTAATTTCTTGGTCATTTTGGTCTCTTGTGGACAGTTGTCACATCTACTTTTTTATAGTCAGCTTGACATTAGATAACTTTTACAAACACTACTTACAGATGTAGCAATCCAACGTTTGAGGAGAACAGATTAAGTGGCAAGGTGGTCAAAGAGTTTCCATCTAAACCTCTTATAAGAATGTAAATACATTAATAATATCAGGACAAAATTATAAAATATCAATACAAAAACAAAAAAAAAGAATCTTTACGAATTTACCAACCCTTACATAGTGAGTAATTGTGCAAAAATAATTGTAAAACAATGGAATGGATGAAAAGGCAATAGATCAGAATCGGCTGCCGCGCTTTACAACTTTTTTTTCTCATATTTTAAATTTATTTAACGTCATACATGTAGACATTACATCTCTGAAATATTGGAATAGATTTAATAGGATTCAGTCACAGCGAAAACTGATCTTCATCTTTTACGCAATTTATAACAATCATTTCAATGTCAAAGTTACAAGTATTTGATAATATTGTTTGATTGACAAATGAAAGATAATTATAGAAAACTAATCGAGGAATTTAGATAGAGAAAAATATTCAACAAGTGACCGAACAACACATCAATTCACGAATGAGCGTAGCGCATTGTTTATTAACCGTGTTATTCGGTCAAGAATGGAATACAAGTCGATATTTGAATTATTTTTTACTGGGAAATCAATGTAATTCATTGCAATATTGAATATGGAAAAAAGTGACCTAACCAAATATCAATAGCTGATAAAGAAAAAAAATAAATCCTACAAACATTCATCGCAAAAAAAAACCTTTATATCGTGTATTGATTAAGGCGATAAAATCATAATCAAAAATATTTATCGAAAACCATATTCGAACGAATGCGAAACACTTCTCTCGATCGCCACTTAACTTGACAACAAAATGTCGTCTTTTCATAAAATAAGTCAAAATTACTTGGCTCGTTTTGACAGGCAAAATTTTATGAGTCGAACCTCAAGTCTGAATTCCGCTCATATTGTATAATATCGATAATAATATTAACGGTACCAATTTTCTGCACCAGATGCGCATTTCGACATTACATGTCTCTTCAGTGATGCTCGTGGCCAAAATATTTGAAATCCAAAGCTTAATATATAAAGATTAACCGTTATGAAATAAACTTAAATAACATGCTGTTTTTCAATTAAAATATACTAGTTTGTACATATCAAATTATTCATTCGGACAACGCCATGTTGGTACAAAACCGATAATAAGTCTTATTCAGTACGTCACAAATGAGAATACTGAAATTCGAAGAAAATTCAAAACGAAAAGTCCTTAATCAACTTGCAAAATCAAATTATAAAACACATCAAACGGAATGGACAACAACTGTCATACGGATATTCCCATTCGTCATGGAGTCCGAAATATTAATGAAGGGAGTATTTCAATTAGACTAGTTCGCCTGTCTAGATAAATGTTCATATTACATATTTCATATATCATATATTTATAGAACAATAGATATAGGAAGATGTGGTATGAAGGTGATTATATATAGCTGGATCCCAGTCTAGATTTTAACTGCACCACTCGGAACTTTTGGTTTAGTAGCTACCTTAAGAGCAGCAACTCTCTACCAAGGAAGTCATAGTATGTTAAACATACTCTGGAAGATCCTAATCTTATCAACTGGAAGATATATACTCCACCTGTAGGTGTGTTTTGAATGTTTTCTAAAAAATGGAAGATCACAATGGTGTAGCTGAAAACTTTTTATCGTAAAATTTTGTTTTCAAGCGGCGACCCTCATTGTCAATTTCTAGATGTAACACAATCTATGAGACTGTTTTAACTGTATCTGTATTTTCGTATCCTTTGGATAGTTGCATACGACAATGTCACTCAACTTTGAATTATTTAGTGAGAGCACGCGATTTATATAGGGAAAAGTAAATTTAATGAACACAGCTGCTTACTTCTTTTCTTTCTTCTAAAGACATTCAGCCATAATACTGACATAATAAAATTTATTGTTTACTTACAAGTTCATCAGTCCCACATTGTACTTGAAAAGAGTATCAGGTAAGCTAGTTAGATTGTTGTTTGATAAAAGTCTGTATAAAATTAAACAAACAGTTTTTTAGTTCTAGATCACATTGAAGTGAAACAGTACTTGTACTAGGTAGCTAACGAAGTTTTATTATTAAAACTGATTGAAACAAAACAAGCAAGAATAATGATAGTCAACATTTTCAGTTGCTGGTTGTCTCGTCATAGATGTTTATTGTCTAATGTCTACTTATATTGGACATAATATTTGACAAAATGGTGCATGTTTCAGCTATTTGTCCTTTTTATCTAATATATTCATAACCTTTAATAATTTTGATGCATGATAATGATGTTCTAAAGATTGCTTGTTCTCTTGTTAATAAGATTCAGATAATTTAGAAATTTTGGTAACTGTGTTTATTCAAGTTTACCACATTCTTTTTAAATTATAATTATCAAGTACTTAAAACGTTCATATCGAACTGTAAGAATCTGAAAAACATCTGACAACAATTATCTCAATGAGATTGATTTTATCGCTTGAACTGGTACGGCGAAAGTGAAAAAAGCAATCGAGTTCAAATGACCAATGATAATATGTTAATCGTCATTTTACCTAATATAACGTTGTTAAATCAATTGATGATGGAATCCACATGCGCCACTTGTTTCTAGTATTAACTTTTCATATCACTCAACACATTATGTGAAGAGGTAGAGAATTATCAGGCAGTAAAATCAAAGGACAATTTCGTAAATTAGCGATAAAAAGTAAATACTTTCCTTTCAAAAGACATACTAACATGAGAACAGGTATGTTATACTTACAGAAATTGTAATGCCACATTATTACTGAAAACAGACGCAGGTAAGCTAGTTAGATAGTTGTTAGATAAATCCCTACATTGAAAAAAAAAGTTTAGAGTTAAATGTCATTGATTGTGAACACTTTCAGAAAACAGAGAAGGTACCTTTAGGGGATTAGTTCATATACATAAATATCAATATGGTAAGGAAGTAAATTTTTTAAAATCAAACAAGAAAATTATTGTATCTATGAATAATTTGTCAGCAGCAACTAATGTATTAATTCTGACATCAATATATTACCTTCATTCCAATGTGCATTTCTAATTAAAATAAATATAGTCACCAGTTGTCAAGCTAAGTTTTTTTTTCATAATACAATTTGAATAATCCAACTAAAATTAAAATAGACAACCTGTCAGTGATTGGGTGTCTTTTTTAAAACACGTGTTGAGTGTATAATGTTGTATCACATTATGCCTGTTACTTCACAAAATGGAGCTGATGGCAGCTTATTAACCTTCTGGTTACATGTTTTCATTACGTCTACATTGTGTGATGCATGTCTTTGATTAGGACGCTGTGATTAGACAAAAACATTAATTTGACGTCGTGTATTTCGTTATATTCCTATTCTTTCTTTTCATCATGCTAAGATATAATGAAACAACTCAAAACAACAAACCAGAGGACGCAAAGCATTTTCAAATTATTATCGATGTTACTATAAAGGTCGGTGTTATTCTCCGGCCCATCCGGTTTCCTACACCAATCACATCGACTTATGACTTTGACTGTCCTTTTGGTATCTTTCGTCCCTCTTTTTGAATACTTAATTCTCGTCCTCGAAATTGCCGACTTTTGTCATCATTTTCAGCGATATGAATTTTAGCCAAGCGTTCACAAAATCGGTGTTTTCTAATTTTCTATTTTGATCAGATACTTTCAATCATATACATTTGCTTGTGAATATTTTTCATAGGATACGTTAAAAGTTTTTCTTGTTTATCATATTGTATGATAAATTGGAGTTATCATTTTGAAAAATTATTATAATCATTCGTATCATGTTAAAGTAGACCAAATGTGGAAATTAGGCCTCTTTTATTTCATCTAATAAAATTGAGAATGGAAATGTGGAATGTGCCAAAGAGACAACAACCCGACCATAGAAAAAAAACAACAGCAGAAGGTCACCAACAGGCGCCAAAATGCGGCGGGGTTAAACATGTTTGTGAGATCTCAACTCATCCGGTTTCCTACACCTATAACAAACTGACCGCCACCAAATATCATTAAAGTGTTGGAAGTGGCATTAAACACTTATTAATCAAGCAAATCTCAACAAATATATGATTGAAATCCTTGATAAAAACTAGAGCGATTTTACTGTAACGATATTAGGTATAAGTAATTTATCTTAATTCCATTGCTTTCTTTATTTCGGACGTTCGGTTTTAATATAATAAGTCCGGTTTTAAGATAAGTCCTTGTTACAGTAAGACAGGTTCGGTATTATAAAGCACAATATATATTATATTTATCATAATGATACAGTTGTTGAGAAGATGTGTAAGCGGTCGTGCACTGTTTTACTCATATTTTAGATGCTGTTATTCTGTTTGCCTCGGATGAATTTTCTTCAAGGAATTAATGTTTTAAATCGTTAACTGACATAATTCTTGCCAAATAGGCCAGTTCCGGGATACGGGTTTTAGACGAATATGTCATGTGACTCCATCAGCACGTGACAAAAATATATGCATCGTCATTCCCTACACATGTTGAGCGGACGGGTGACAAAGTTTTATTTTATTCAGCACAAATAATGTTGGTAATTAAAATCTTATAAGATGTTTACTCTCCCTAAGTAATTAGGCAATCACGAATACGTACATAAGGAACATAAATTATTTCTATACTTCCCCACGATTATGAAAGTGCTAGATACTTTTAAATGGAGCAGAGATACAGACGCACCTTATATCTGGTAAATTACGCCATAAAGGCGTGCAGAATTGAAGATCGTTTCCGGTGAACAACCTGGTTCCAGAAAAAAACCTATAATGACAACACCTCGTGACCTCTAAAATGTTAAAGGTCATTTTCATGTTCTCATAATTGAATGTATCAATCGATACGTAAGTCTTATTATCTTATTGACATACAAATGAAAGAATCGAACTTAAACTCACTACAGTATAGGCAGAGAAACCACAACTCATTTAGAAGGTAGATCAGCGTTTTCAATAAATAAAGGGGAGTAACTCGTTTGGAACAAAGATAGTCAATAGGCGTTTTAAACCCGAAAATTAATCTGAAAAACTCAGTCATAAAAAATATTAATTCAAGGTCATATTGGCATCCAAGGTCGATTTTTTTTTTAAATTATAGAAAGAGTTGATAAAATTACATTGCGCAGAAAATAGACAAAAAAACCTAAGGATTTTCTTATCCCAGGCATAGATTATCTTAGCCGTATTTGGAACAACTTTTTGGAATTTTGGATCCTCAATGCTCTTCAACTTTGTACTTGTTTGGCTTTATAAGTATTTTGATTTGAGCGTCAATGATGAGTCTTATGTAGACGAAACGCGCGTCTGACGTACTTAATTATTATCCTGGTACCTTTGATAACTATAGTAATAAACAAATGTACCCAAAACTGTGAGAAAGGCACAATATGTAAAATCTGCTTTAATATGAAAATCTTGAAGAAGAAGTCTTTGCCACGATTTTAAATAAACTTTACACCGTAAGCTATCTAATGATATATTTAAACATCAGCATGTCCTTGTTTAAGTACGATTTATTTGTCAGTATATTTGTGTTAGTTAGGGAGGTAATATCACATTCCCTGGGTATAAATATACATTTGAGTTTTTCTTCAAAGAACTACATCTTACACTGACTATACTACAATGTATGAATAGAGACAACATCATCAACTTCACTGCGATTTCCTAGTGGGGCCTAGACGGAGGGAATACATGCTCCTCGGATTAGCAATGAAAGCACTTCTTACATATAACTGTCCTTTCTTTATACGTTTTCTATTTATTTAAAGTTAACCGTTTATTTTATTACTTACAGATTAAATAAATTGAGGTAATACTCAAAAGTATCACTGTATAAGGTTTTAATGGCGTTGTAAGACAAATCCCTAAAACAAAAAAAAATCACATATTTTTATTTGACAACATCAATTGTTTTATCTTGAGCAAATTAAATCAATTAGAATGAATAGGATAACTAAAAATTGCTGACAAAATATTTTTCAGTGACATCTGCTTGTTCTAATATTTATCTGGTATAGCTAAAAATGCTATATGGTTTAGATAAAGTGCGACCCGTGACATACTCTTTGAAATGTTCACCACCTGATGCTGTCTCCATCAAATGTGGACACTTATTGGAGTTCGTAAATGATAGAAAAATTGACAATTTATTCCGGTAATAAAGCACTGAAAATAGTAGTCAATTTAATTAGGCTACCTAATGAGATTTAAACGTATGTAATAGTTATTCTACCAGGTTGTTGTGCTACCAGTACTTTCATTTTGCATCAAAACTTTACTAGTTCAGTTATATTGTTCTTATTTGTCGACAGTCTTTGACGGTCATCACTATGGTTAATTACAAGGTATGTAGACCAAAATACAAACATATGAAAGGGTCATGCCTCCTGGTTGTTTTGTAATTTAATAATTCATGATTGTAGGTACTGGTTACTTGTTCTTAAAAAAATAATGTAACTTTGCAATATATATACACTTGTGTAACTTTATTGTTTGGAGAAAATAATTTATTCTAATGATTGAATTACGAGTTGGTTGAATTTAATGGTATATTTGTTTCACAGATGACGACGGATATGTTCCAATTGTCGGAAATACAATCTCATCCTCTTCCCCTGATTGTGACTTACCAAATTATACATAGTATTCGGTTTGTATATCAATGAGAAACACGACGAGTATCACATGTGGAACAGTATCTGCCAATCTTGCCTGAGCACCTGTTGTTGGTGTGGTTTGTGTTGTTCAGTCTTTCGTTTTATTTGTTGATTTGCATTATAAACCCTTATTGATAGCTCATTTAAAAATTGTACGATCAATAATTTAACAATAAATCATTATATAAGTCAAACCAGATCAAGAACCCTTATGTTTTGTTAAGACAGCACAGTCTCAAGAACTTGACGATTAGAAGCCACTTATGCCTTAACCATTTACCTAAAAAAGTTGATATCTTTGTTCAGTTTTACTGTTAAAAACACGAAGTACTTATTTTTCAACAGAAGATTGAGGGGGCCTTTTAGCAAAACTTAACGCTTTAAATTGTATATAGTATAAATCATACAAAGCGTAGTAGAAGTATGATATTTTAATGAATATTTATTTGATTCTTCGATAAGAGGTCTGAATTTAATCAGTCAATGCAAAGAAGAAGATTATATTTTAAAAAGAAAAAAAGAATGTACACCATCATCGTCTAAAATAAACGTCCTTGAGGGTCATTTAATACTCGATACTCACAACAAGCAATGATTAAATACTTAGTATTTGTTGATCTCCCTAATATTAAGATATCACAAGTTACAAGGTTAGTGTAAACATATTTTATTGATCATAATCTTTCAGTCAGTTTAATTGAAGTCTGGAACTGGCATGTCAGTTAATTGCTAGTAGTCTGTTGTTATTTATGCATTATTGTCATTTTGTTTATTTTCTTTGGTTACATCTTCTGACATCAGACTCGGACTTCTCTTGAACTGAATTTTAATGTGCGTATTGTTATGCGTTTACTTTTCTACATTGGCTAGAGCTATAGGGGTAGGGTTGAGATCTCACAAATATGTTTAACCCCGCCGCATTTTTGCGCCTGTCCCAAGTCATGAGCCTCTGGCCTTTGTTAGTCTTGTATTATTTTTAATTTAAGTTTCTTGTGTACAATTTGGAAATTAGTATGGCGTTCATTATCACTGAACTAGCATATATTTGTTTAGGGGCCAGCTGAAGGACGCCTCCGGGTGCGGGAATTTCTCGCTACATTGAAGACCTGTTGGTGACCTTCTGCTGTTGTTTTTTTCTATGGTCGGGTTGTTGTCTCTTTGATATATTCCCCATTTCCATTCTCAATTTTATTTCTTAATTAAATTCAGGTAAAGTAATGTACACAAATAGGCATTTACATAATAATACATGTGAAATAATGAATAGGATCCTGGAACGAGCTGTTAGCTTATATTAATCCGTTTCCTAATGAGAACATTTCATATTGTAACACTCAAGGAGTAAAATGTTAAAAAAAATTAACAATTTTACACTAGATGGAAAGAAGAAAAAAACATATAATAAGGTTGTGACCCACAAGAAAGAAAAAAAATATACATCGGAAATTCAATAATAAAGTTACAAGGCTGTAAACAAACCAGTTCAGCATACCACAATCTTATCTGTGTTGACCAGTAAACATTCTATGTTTGATTTTTGGCATTTGTGTTGTCAGAATATTTTAATGATGGTATATTCGCTTTGATATTTTCTAATTTTAATCGAACCATTCCAAGTTCTTTTTTGTAAGAGCATGATGTTTGCCCAAGATTAAATTTAAGGTAGACTTTCTAGCTTTTTGAATTTCTAGGACTTTTCACATTTAAAATGGTAATATTCTTATAAAAAAGTCAAACCCATAAGTACCAAAGAGTCAATATACATGTTAAACAATCGAAGATAAGTCATGACTTTGTAAAATAACATCTTATATAAAAGGGCAAAGAATATATGATATATAACAGTTTCTTCGACATATGATCACTACATACAGAAATGCTGTTGTCTCAGGGAAGATTGGTACTGCTAATAGCTCTCTTCTGTAGCAGTCATACCAAGGTCCTTTGGTTAGACACACCATTTCACAACTAGATATTATCTTACAATCTAGGTTGGCATTGCAACTCTCTCCAATTAATAATATCAGTGTTATTCCATTGCACCAAAGCAAAACGGACATTTCAAATCTCTATCTTTTCCTGTGAAAGTATTCAGGGTAAATTTATAAGGATTGTTTTGCATATTTTAGTCGTTTAATATATGTGAATTGCACTTTTATTTCTTAACTTACATATGTAACAAGTATCTGAAGCGGTTTTTGCATATTTAACAACCATGTGCAACCTTGGGTTTAATTATCGATGTCACATGCCTCATACGCGATTTAATGGAGCTTACTTTATTAATCTAATTAGTAACATAGTTATAAGACTAACTGTTATACCACTGTCCCAGGTTAGGGGAAGGGTTGGGATCCCGCTAACATGTTTAACCCCGCCACATTATTTATGTATATGCCTGTCCCAAGTCAGGAGCCTGTAATTCAGTGGTTGTCGTTTGTTTATGTGTTACATATTTGTTTTTCGTCCAATTTTTTTTTCTACATAAATAGGGCCGTTAGTTTTCTCGTTTGAATTGTTTTACATTGTCTTATCGGGGCCTTTTATAGCTGACTATGCGGTATGGGTTTTGCTCATTGTTGAAGGCCCTACAGTGACCTATAGTTGTTAATGTCTTTGTCATTTTGCTCTTTTGTGGATAGTTGTCTCATTGGCAATCATACCACATCTTCTTTTTATATATGGTGTGTCATCGATAGGTCTTTTTCGAGCTTAGAATGAATTTTCAAATCAATCAAAATTTCCTGTAGGCGAACTCTGGGGGACATCCTTTCAAAATTTACCCGAACATTGAACACTTATTAGTGCATCAGTTAATTATTCTAACTTCAAACATCACTCTTTAAGAAAGAACAGCTTTATCATGCTTTAGTTCTCTTATTTTAAAATATGATACTTGTAGATATAATAACAGTTGTTTGCTCGTTATGTATATTGACAACGGATGTTATTGACATGGACTTTTCAATCGATGTTCAAGATTCGTTTGCTAAAGGTATTAATATCTTAATCTTTGATTGATTTAAGACTCCTCTTTTTGATTACAATTTTAAGAAATTTTACTATAACAGAAATATTAGTATAATTTAACTTTCAAATCGATGCCCTCAAAGATGACGACTATTTGAAGTTCAGGGAAAGTTTGAAGAAGGGTGAAGGCTATATGTCCGAATTAATGTATTAGTTTCTACAAATGCTTTTTTTCATTCCGAGACGAAGTTTTACTTTTGTTCATAATTAGAACTATTTCCTGCAATATGTTTTGCATGCGTAGATTATTCATGTTCATCATGTATTGACCAAAGTTATTTATTTAAAGTTCATACCACGAAAGCCTTTTCATTTTTATAATCCTCCACCCAACCCTTGACAATCAATTAGCATATTAATCTATTGTCATAAAAATTCATTATATCTAATAATTTTTTTAGATTTAGCTAACAAAGTCCTTATATTTGTATTGAGAAACATTCGTTTATAGTAAAAAATTGTTTTACGTTAAATAAGCTTCAATTTAAAATTGTTTGCTAGTCCCTCTCTGTGATGACAGCTTTTACATTAATGCTAGCAAGACAAATCTTTGTTTGGCTTGCTTGCTTTGTTTCTATCTGTGTTTGCTCAAGCATGGCAATTACGATAGGTGGGGCTTCAGCTTGTTTACATCATACTTAAATTTAATTGGACGTTATGTTTGAGTTTAAGGACACTAAATTTTAAAACATCACATGACACATATGCTCATATGTTTCCTTACCTGTAAATATACAATACAGACAAGATTCTACTTCGTCGAAATGATCTCCCCATTACGCCAGTTCATTTTTACAATCGTAGAAATGGAAGACAATTTTTTTCAAAGATCCAACTTAAAGACTGTCGTCAAGCACTTTCAGTAAAATAGCTATTCGAACACACCTACTCTGATTTTGTGATCCATTCGACAGGTATTTCACTTGACCCCTATATTTCATGTTCTTTCACTAAATAATTCAAAATTTGGTGACTATGTGGAACGCATCTATCTAATCGAGCTAGAGATAAAGGATACTACAGATACAGTTAAGTCGGCCTCATATCTTGACTTACATCTAGAAATTGACAATGAGGGTCGGTTGAAAACAAAACTTTACGACAAAAGAGATGATTTCAGCTTTCCAATTGTGAACTTTCTAAGTAGCAACATTCCAGCAGCACCTTCATACGGGGTATATATCTCCAAATTGATACGATATTCCCGTGCTTGCATTTCCTATCATGATTTTCTTGATAGAGGGTTGCTGCTCACAAGGAAGCTATTAAACCAAGAGTTCCAAATGGTGAAGTTGAAATCATCCCTTCGAAAATTTTACGGACGCCATCACGAGTTGGTTGACCGTTATGGAATAACCGTTTCACAAATGATATCGGATATGTTCCTTACGTCGTAACTACAATCCCCTTCCCTTTCATGAATGTGACCTACCGAATTAGACTATTTACCGGATTTGTTATCACATAAGCAACACAACAGGTGCCGCATGTGGAGCAGGATCTACTTACCCTTCCGGAGCACCTGAGATCACCCCTAGTTTTTTTGGTGGGGTTCGTGTTGTTTATTCTTTAGTTTTCTATGTTGTGTCGTGTGTGCTGTTGTTTGTTTGTCTTTTTCATTTTTAGCCATGGCGTTGTCAGTTTGTTTTAAATTTATGAGTTTGATTGTCCCTTTGGTATCTTTCGTCCCTCTTTCATCTTTTAGTACTGTGATTTTTTATGTTAAAAAGTCAACCTGTAGCTTTGCTATATAAAATGATAGAATCCGAAGCGAGATGATGTATAAAATACTCTTGCATTGTACGTTTTACAGACAAAATATTCATCTCAAACACACCCTAACAAAAAAAGAAGCACTCGATTTTCTCTTTTCGATACAGTTATTTCCCATTTTTTGGAATATTTTCTTGAGTTACATAATGGAAGGACATGCATGGAAATAACTGACTGAACTAATAAATTGATATGTTATAAAAAAAAACAATATTAGGTCAATGTTGAAGGCCAGTTTCTCAGTCTCATTCTAGAAAAAAGTTTACATTTTTCCTTTATTGACAAATTATTGTATTTTTACAGGTGAGGAAACATGTGAGAATATTTGTCAAGTGAGGTTTTAAAATTAGGTGTCCTTAACCTCAAACATAACGTCCATTAAAATATAAGTATGATTTATACACGCTGAAGTCCCGCCTATCTTAATTGCCATGCTTGAGCAAACATTGATACAAACAAAGCAAGCAAGCCAAACAAAGATTTGTCTTCCTAGCATTAATGTAAAAGCTGTAATATTATATAACTCTGGTAAATTTTACAATCAATATATCACGAAGGGGAGATAAATAATTATACTTTCATTTATAATCTTTTTCAAATATGATGAATTGGTCTTTATATTGGTATATTATCATTTTAAACGTTTCAAATTTATGAAATTATGTTCGTACATCAATGTTTTTGATATACCAAAAACAAAAACTGAAATATATTGAATTGATACATTTTGTAAGTATGCAAAATATATATCAGAAACCTATACTTAATTATAACATAATGAACCTGTTAAAGGGAGACTATACTCGCATAACTTTTTTTTTTGAATCGGCACATAATACAAAGAAATGTCACTCTTGCATACAAATGGCACATCAATATAATTAATTAACTGTGCATTCGTGCTCTACCTTTAATGAAGATTTAAATTATAAATATAACCAAAATTTTTTAATCTATGGGAAAGTGAAGACTAATGAAAGCTAACCCACTGGAAAAAATATTTCTTTGAAATTTTTTAAAACATCCTTAGAAAAATGCTCGAGCCACTAGACTTCCATAGCTCATAATTAACGTTTTAACACAATATTTTAATAAAGTAGTAAAATATTATTTGCTTCTTAAAGTGTAAAAAAAATTGTATGCTTGCATCATCTTACCCAAATACAAATTTACTAAAGTCCTGAACATTTCAACATTTGTTTGTTTATTTTTAAAAATACCGGTTTTTAACAAATCACAAGTACATGTTAAAATCCGAATTAAAACCGATACCCCGATATCGTCAGGTAAATATGCCAAATCAATAGGTCATTTCCTATTGTAAACTATAATATGACGTGCTTCTCTCGATTTGTAAACAACAAGTACTATGATAAAATTCTCCGTATATTTATGATAAGCGCAGACTCAGAAATATACATAACAATGATTTCGAAATATCAGGACACACAAAAAGAATTTCAAAACGGTTTGTAAAATACCGACATACGAAGATGCTGCAATTGATGTACTCATAGTTTTAATTTCATATTCCAAAATTACAAAATGTGAATAAATTCATCACAGATACTAGGATCGAAATTTAATATTTACGTCAGACGCACGTTTGGTCTACACAAGACTCATCAGTGACGCTCGAATAAAAAAATGTTCAAAAAGCCCAATAAAGTACGATGTTGAAGAGCATTGACAAATTCAACATGTTTTAAACTTTGCTTTACAAGAAGAGACGGCTGCGTCTAATTATTAAGTTTGCGATACAAATTTATTTTACCAGGATCAATAACTAGACATTTCATTGATGAGTTTATTCTAAAACACCTGTCTATAGATGGACTGTTTCTATGATGAGCGAACAGGTTAAACTCCGCTCAGTCAAGTGAAATAAATCAACTAATAACTTGTTGAATATTTATCTATATATTACGTTGAATTCTTTGATTCGTCGATTTTTCTTAATGACGACTAACACATCGAACCTCGTTATTTTAATTTCATAATTAGAATATTTCCCAAATTTTAAACTTGATCAACATTCAAAAATATAAAAAATATAAAGAAAGAAAGAAAGGAATCTGTTTACACCTATTCAGCCATGAGTTTAAATTGTGTACCTTCGAAATAAAAAAAAAACCCCATGAATATCTACTTTATTGGAAAAGCGGTAAATGTTCAACGAAAACTTTAAAATATCGAAATAGAGTACTATTGTAGTTGCTTTTCTATCCAAAAATTGAAGAAATCGTAGTGTAATAGACGGATGCTAACAATTAGCTTTTATATAACAATAATGAGTAATAGAAAGTGCTTTTCTTTTACATGTATACAGACATTCTGGAAACTGTAATTCATAAGTGGGATTCAGATCAATTTTAGATTTACGAGGTGAGAAAAAATAATAGCCACCAATAAAGTGTAGTGTTATCGTTGTCATGATACACTACTTACTCTTCCGGAGCACCTGATATCACCTCCATTTGTATGGGGTTCGTGTTGCTTAGTTTTTAGTTTTCAGTGTTGTGTCTTTTGTACAAATATTTGGCTGTTTGTCTTTTTTTTAGCCATGGCGTGGTCAGTTTATTTTCGATTTTTTAGTTTGACTGGTATCTTTCGCCCTTCTTTTATAAATTTGATTAAATGCATGAACATTTATATCCATTTGGAAATTTATATCTATTCGAAATAACATAAAAAATGTGGTGCACACTGTGAAATAACTCGCTACGCGCGTTATTCAGTGTGCACCACATTTTTTATGTTATTTCTTCATAGACAGAAAAAATATTACAGTCATTCCTTAAATAACAATCTAGATGATGATTCGATATTTTGGTTGTAGAAAAAATAATCACAAAAATTCTGAACTCCATTGAAAAATCAAAACGGAAAATCCCGAATCAAATGGCAAAATCAAATGATAAAACACATCAAACAAATGGACAGCAACTGGCATATTCCTGACTTGGTAAAGGCATTTTCAAATGTAGAAAATGGTGGATTGAACCTTGTTTTAGATTAATACTAGTATTAGTTCTGTGATGACATGTATCTTTTATTATTATTATCGTGGTGTTTTTATGATTTTGTTGACATTATTCTTTTTATCATTATTTCTATGGTGTATCTATATTGATAACTTAATCACCGTTTAATCAGTTTAAAAAAATGTTTAATATTTTTATTTTTTTTTTAATTTCAAAATTGTACCATTATCCAAATAACTTTGTTTTTAGATTTAAGATAGACTGGTAAAGAAAATAAGCGGCAATTATATATTAAACTATTGTAAATTATAACGAAAGGCTTTAACTTCAATAAAAAACTAAAAGAGGGGAAAATTGGAGACTTGTTATATGAAAACATATACAACTTAAAGGGAAATCACACTATTTATACTACTAATAATAATTCATTGAAATTTTGCATGTACACGGAACTATTTATTTTTTATTTTTCTGTTACATCTTTCCGTGTTTCTGTGGAAAAGTTGATATACATTTGTATTTTATCTAATCCTAGTTTTTTATCAGATGACAAGTGAAGTGTTGATAAGATTTATAGACATTTTAATTAGTTCGAGTTCCAGTTAGATTTTGAGTTGAAGTTCGAGTATCATTTTGAGTTCGCATATCAACTCGAGTAAGAGTTCTAGATAAAGCTCGAGTTCCGCTTAGAACTTCCAAGTTCTAGTACTACTGTGAGATAGTATGACAAATTTTGGTAAGAGTTCAAATTTTGAGATCCGATATTATTGATGGTAATATAGATGTTAATAAATTAGTATTATATTATTATATATCCGATGAAATTAAGAGAAATAATCTTTCTCCTAATTTCGTAGATTGCAGTTTCTATTTTCTGTTGGTTCACCTCTTTTTCTTTGAATGTATATTCTTTTATCACATTTATGATTCAATATGGTATACATGTATATACTTTTGTTTCCCAATACGGATTAATAATAAGTAATTTGAAAATGACTGATTAATTGTGTGTGCCATTTTCAGCACTCTGATATATCATGTTGGCCATTATTTTTAAAGAACCAAGGTATCAAGAGAAAATCAGCTGCCTTTGTATTAAAACAAAATCGTAAGGGTTCCGCGGAACTCAGTGTCTCGCCTTCTTTTAATCTGTTTATCCCTCAACAAAAATGAGGGAGGGGGGAATCAATAAGAACATCCCCCTCGATACTATCTTTTCATTGTACATGTTGTAAGAAGCTTCTGTCCAAGATTGGTAAACATTAAGGATAGTTTATGAATCTTATAAATGTTTTAAAAACTTTAACTGTAGACTGTATGTAATATTATCTGGAAGAAAAACTAAGGTCATTTATAAGTAAAATACGGATAAACAGGTACAAACTTTTAACAAAATTTCCTTCTAGATACTACCCTTTAATCATAAACAAGCTTCAGTCCAAGTTTAGTACAAATCCAGAAAAGTATAAGAAAGTTATTAAAATTTAAAAAAAACTTTGACCACAAAGTCAATGTATTGAATCCGGGTAGAAAACCTAAGTCTATTTATAAGTAAAATACGGAAAAAATGGATATTCTTTTTTCAAAATTTACTTCTTGATACTATATAATGATCATAAACAAGCTTCTGTCCAAGTTTGGTAGAAATCCAGAATAGTTTAAGAAGGTTATTCAAATTTCAAAAAACTTTAATCACAGCGTGAATATTTGTAGACGCCGACGCCGACAGAATGTAGGATCACTATGTCTCCCTTTTTCAACTAAAAATTTGTTGTCCTTTTCAGTCATGATCGTATTCCGACAATCTCCATATGTCACTGTTTTTTTGACAGGCAAGTGATCACATTGAGAGATATGGACACGCAACCACCAATTTTTGTTTTGTTTTTTCCCCGTCTTTTTCTTACTTTTTGCAAATATTTCAGTGGCAAATATTACACGAAATTCGGCCAAAAACATTTTTCTTTATGAGTTGAATACTCTTTTACAAGACGGACCCTGGTGTGATGGTTACATTTTAGCACTCTGAAAGATTTGTTACTCTACATAAATACATGTATTTGTGTGTTAAATATTCCTCTTGTAAAGCCAAATATACAGTGTGGAACTTTTGTTGTTGTAGTCATCAATAGGACCAAAATAACTAGGCATAGTGTTTGATATTCCCATATTGCTATGACGTCTAGCGGTCGTATGTTTAATCTGCTGGTCGTACAGTTTGCTGCATGTAGCTACAGTTTGAAGAAATACAACAACATATATTATTTTTGGTGCTTAAATTATGTAAGCCTTTACAAAGCATTAAAGAAAGATTGAGTATGATTTATTTAATAATACAGTGCTACAGATGGATGCAGTCCTAACCTGTACAGCAAGTTAACTTGATGACCAGTCATTTGGACTGGTCAAAGTTAACCTGTGACCGGATTCAGGACTGCTCTGACCAGTCCTAGGACCAAAATCTAGTTAACTTGAAAAGCGGACATGGTCCTAGGACTGCTTTTTTTTGTCAGCCAAAAAGTTAACTTGGAAACAGGTCCGCTATTGATATAAGTTAACTTCGAACCAGTCCTGTCATAAGTTAACATAAGTTAACTTCGGAACCAGTCTTGTCATAAAGTTAACATAAGTTAACTTCGAAACCAGTCCTGCAACAAAGTTAACATAAGTTAACTTTTGCTTTGACAAATCCGATCAAAACCAGACCTGTTCCCAAGTTAACTTTTTAATGTTCTGATCAACACTAAGTTAACTTGTAACCAGGACCGCTCTACATCGATTTTTTAAAAATATTTTTCATATCTTTGTTTCGTAGTATAAACATCGAAAATAAAGTAAAATTAATAATTCCGATTTATAAACCGGATTAAATACAAATATTTGAAAATTAAGAACGCATAACACGTTGCTTTTAACACAAATTTATTTGTGATCTGACAATCTATCTATTATAAAAACGATCTTGGTTACAACGATAACGGGCACTGAATATATATTCCTATACCTATCAAATTCAATTATATATGCACTTTATTATGTATATCTTTGAAAAGATGTATATTTGATGTTAGTTGTATACGTCCTTGTTAGTTATAATCCCTGAACTATGCAGCCACAATCAGCAATAGTTTATTTCATTTAAACACATGACTACAAATTTTTGTTCACATAAAATTATATTCAAAATCTTGATACGTAACAAAATTTCAGTAGTTTTGATACCTCATGCTGACTTGTACAACTAAATTATTTGACCGCATTGTCCAAAACTGACCATATGTGCACTATAATTTATAAATCTATATACCCGCATAGTAAATTAGCCATATTTTTATGTCAGGATTAAATGTATGATACAATGGACAGCAATATTGCAATATAATAACAACAAATGTTTGGTCGCATAAATTTAGGGTGCCAGCATGTCCTCTTTTTACTCAAAATACTGATACATAACAAAATTTCAGTAGTTTTGATACCTCATGCTGACTTGAACAACTAAATTATTTGACCGCATTGTCCAAAACTGACCATATGTGCACTTTAATTTGTAAATCTATATACCTGCATAGTAAATTAGCCATATTTTTATGTCAGGATTCAATGTATGATACAATGGACAGCAATATTGCAATATAATAACAACAAATTTTTGGTCGCATAAATTTAGGGTGCCAGCATGTCCTCTTTTAATTCATAATACTGATACGTATCAAAATTTCAGTAGTTTTGATACCTCATGCTGACTTGTACAACTAAATTATTTGACCGCATTGTCCAAAACTGACCATATGTGCACTATAATTTGTAAATCTATATACCTGCATAGTAAATTAGCCATACTTTTATGTCAGGATTCAATGTATGATACAATGGACAGCAATATTGCAATATAATAACAACAAATTTTTGGTCCCATAAATTTAGGGTGCCAGCATGTCCTCTTTTTACTCAAAATACTGATACATAACAAAATTTCAGTAGTTTTGATACCTCATGCTGACTTATACAACTAAATTATTTGACCGCATTGTCCAAAACTGACCATATGTGCACTATAATCATGATAATTTGTAAATCTATATACCCGCATAGTAAATTAGCCATATTTTTATGTCAGGATTCAATGTATAATACAATGGACAGCAATATTGCAATATAATAACAACAAATTTTTGGTCGCATAAATTTTTGGTGCCAGCATGTCCTCTTTTTACTCAAAATACTGATACGTAACAAAATTTCAGTAGTTTTGATACCTCATGCTGACTTGTACAACTAAATTATTTGACCGCATCCACTAAAACTGACCATATGTGCACTTTAATTTGTAAATCTATATACCTGCATAGTAAATTAGCCATATTTTTATGTCAGGATTCAATGTATGATACAATGGACAGCAATATTGCAATATAATAACAACAAATTTTTGGTCGCATAAATTTAGGGTGCCAGCATGTCCTCTTTTAACTCAAAATACTGATACGTAACAAAATTTCAGTAGTTTTGATACCTCATGCTGACTTGTACAACTAAATTATTTGACCGCATTGTCCAACACTGACCATATGTGCACTATAATTTGTAAATCTATATACCTGCATAGTAAATTACATGTAGCCATACTTTTATGTCAGGATTCAATGTATGATACAATGGACAGCAATATTGCAATATAATAACTACAAATTTTTGTTCGCATAAATTTAGAGTGCCAGCATGTCCTCTTTTTATTCAAAATATTGATACGTAACAAAATTTCAGTAGTTTTGATACCCCATGCTGACTTGTACAACAAAATTATTTAATTATAACTGACCATATGTGCACTTTATTTGCAAATCTATATACCAGTATAGTATTGTACCAAGCGCCTTAATGTCCTCTCTTTGCACTCCTGCGCACATTTGAGTAGAACCCAAAATGTACACGTAATCAATATATTGGAAAAATTAATGCAAAAAAAATTCTGAATAAATTGAGAGTGTCAGCATTTCATCTCTTTATTCATAATAACAGTCACTACATATATAGTAGTTCATGATGGTGTGTAAAACAACACTATTATGCCGCATCATCAAAGTACCAACACTGACATGACTGACACGTTTAAATTCATTTGTACTATTTATCTGTATCTGTAGTGGTACAGGTAGAATCCTGTTTAGGCTTTTATACACGGTGGAGAAGAGCGCCGTTGTTATTGGAAGTGTTCTTGTAGAGCGGTCTTAAATGCCTCTACGGAACCTGCATGCACAACTTTATCTGGTAGTTGGTTGCAGTGAATAGTTGTTTCCACAAAAAATGAATGTTTGTTGCTATTTGGTACTTTAAGTCCTCTGGTGTTAATGGTAACTTGACGTTAAATGATATTGTCAGTTTCACAGTTTGAATAAATTTTGGCTTTTATAGTTCGTTTAGGTCTTGCTGGTATGACAAAATTGTCGGCTGGTAGAGCCGGCACCAGACCCTCAACCACCTTGTAAATCAGGATAATTTACAATGATTTTTAAATAAAAAACAAAGTATATGAGGTTCTCTTCTGGGAATAGTATACTGTTTATCTATTTTGTCGGTTGATTGATTTTATTTGTAGTTAAACGTCAAGTGACAACTATTTCAGTAACTTAAGTTCGCATTGAGTATAATTTTGGGAAGTCCCATGCATATATCAATATCATAATCGGCAAAGACAAATCTCTCGATAAATCTGACGAATTTGGCGAGATTGTTGATAGTTTTACCGAACAGTATGCTTACGGACACTTTACAATTTCTGTTAGAATGTTCTGCGTAAAATAGAATAGTAAATCCAATGCAAACAAGTTGAATAACAATGAAATATCCATGCATGTATAAATTATGCATAAATTTTTTAGGAAGGGACAGGTAAAAAACGGGGAACGAAGCAACGTCGACAATGTTGTTGATATCCCGTGATATAAGAATATTGTTCCGATGCGTTGGATAACCTTTCTATCTGCCTTCTTATAAAAAAAACTATCTGTGTGATTGTATAGCCATTTTTTTTTATTTATATAAGAATACATGTATATCAAATAAAAAAAAAAGAGTCTTGCGAGTAAATAATAAATGATATCTTTGGAAAAACAATGCGAATGTTGTTTACATATTTTAATTAAAGCTCAAGTCTGATATGAAAACTCTTAAACACGATAATATATCATAAGCAGACCTGTCCTTAGGTCTGGTCAATAGCAGACTTGTCCACAGGTCTGGTCAGGAGCAGACCTGTCCACAGGTCTGGTCTGAGGCAGACCTGTCCCAAGGACTGGTCAAAAGCAGACTTGTCCACAGGTCTGGTCTGGGGCAGACCTGTCCTCAGGACTGGTTAAAATGGAGCAGACCTGTCGATAGGTCTGCAGCAGTCCTAAAAAAGCAGACAGTAGGTCTGGTCCACAAACGACGAAGTTAACTTGCTTGACTGCTTAAAAATTCTCAAGTTAACTTAGAAAGCAGTCAATAAGTTAACTCCAAGTTAACTTTTGTCAAGGTTAGGACCGCACCCATCTGTAAGTGTTCATTGATTCCGACAGCAAGCAACCGATGTAAAATTTTGTATGCTTCTTACAGGGATTTTTAAATGGCGTTATTCCTAAATAACATTTGATATTTCAACAACTACACGATTACTCTAGAAATCAATCGTGTTCATGTATTTGTGCTCCACCTCCCCAAAAGATAAAGAAAAAAAAAAGAGGAAAAGAGAGACGTAAGATACCAAAGGAATATTTTAGGAAAGATGGATGACACTTGGATAATTCCTGTCGTCACATGCGAAATAAATAATATTTCAAACACTTCACACATTAACGACCAGTGGCAAGTTAAATACATATTCAGAACTAGAACATATTGACTTATGAATTTTGACCCTGCTTTCTATAACCTGAAAGGCTGAGCCGGATAAATACAAATGTGAAGTTAAGTTTTGATGAATTGTTTATACATGTAGTATAGAGGACTATATAGTAATGACGTTTCATGTGATATGAGAAAACTTACAGTCGACAGAAACTCCTTGTTGTTGTTTACGTCCCTATGCTGGACAGAAAACTATAAGTTATGGAAGCTGTACGCTTACATGCTGTTTCTCTTGGTAATAATACATTGTTTTATTGTTTTTTTCCGGAAAATATACGCTGAATCCCACAAACCGCATCGCCACGATACGCTGCCAACAGCTGGGCTACACTAATAACAGGACGATTGCCCGGATTGTGACAGGATATTCACCGGAACTTTCTTGTTATTTGATAGATTATTTTAATATTTGAATACCTTTGAGATACAAGACTATTTTATATGAAAATCTATCAAAAATAGTTTTAAAAATATTTTTGAGCAAAATAAAACTTACCGGACGGATTTCACTCTATGTACGCTTTATGTATTGAACTGATCGACAAAAAGTGTTAATATCTCTTTTGATTTACAATATGTTTTTATACTACTAAGACATCTGCGAGATTAATAGTTATCTTACATGAAAATTTAACTTAATAATAAAGCAAATTGTTTTTCTAAAAAAAAATATGACCGGACGGATTTTATATTCGCCAATTTACGTGTTGATTATATTGAACTGATCGACAAAAAGTTTTAATATCTCTTTTTTTTTTACAATACTGTTTCATACAACTAAGAAATCTGCGAGATCAATAAATATTTTATTTAATATTATATAAACTTTACAGTAAACTTAAAGGTTTTTTTTTTATACAAAAATAAGTTGAGCGGACGGTAATTAATATCAAGACCATATCAAGACCACTATCGGCTATTTTTGTTGCCATACATTGTGATTGTGTCCATTTCAAGTAGCATTTCCATTGTTGTATTTAAATCAAAACATGATTTGCTTTCTTCTGCTTTAGTGAAACGTACCTTCGAGCGGGCCGCCATTTTAGAAATTAGGAACCACTTCGACGGAATCGAAAACGGCGACGTCATAATACGGCCACGACACTTTAGCGGCACCGGGAGCGATGCGTATAAACAATAGTGTGATTTCCCTTTAACCTACCTATGTTCTTTCGAGTTTCAATATTCATTTCAAGCTGACAGTTATTCTACCAGTATTCAAGACGTCAATTGTTTTTCAAACCAATTTCCAAAGACTCTTTATTTAGTTTGGAAATAAACTCATCATAGATACCAGGATTGTAATTTTATATTTACGCTAGATGCAAATTTCGTCTTCAAAAATACTCAACGGCGACGCTCGAATAAAAAAATTGAAGAGCATTAAGGACCACAAATTCCTAAAAGTTTTGCCAAATACAGCTAATGTAATCTATTCATGAGGGAGAAAAAACTTAGTATTTCAAAATTAAAAGTTAGGTTAACTTTAGTTTATAATTATGAACATATCAATTATAACTCGAGTCAACACAGAAGTGCTGCACGTAAACTTTTTACTTACTGGTGTAGGCAATGAACATAGGTCCGTAACAGAATCAACAAGTGGACGGACTTTAACTGTACATATCTTTTTATCAAACGTATCCTTTTAAATCTAAGGAAAGGTATTATTTCCAGTATAATCACATAACATTTATTATTCATATCATTATCATGTTATATCTGATAGATATCTGTTTACTTGACAATTGTATATATATTTTATCAATTCCTTATTAAATCGATCATAGGTTTCAGGATCTATAAATAAAAGTCCAAAATTAATACGTCATATTTATCCGGATTGGAATTCATAGCAGTCATATTTTCCATCTGTTTTCTGTCTGGTTGTCCATTCGTCCGTATGTTCAAAAGGTATACATATCACAACGTTATCATTGCCAAATAAACTAAATGTTAACGTATTCTGTCAACATGTTGACGCTGCTGTGTAACGTGTTTACGAAAATCGAGATCTGCTTGAAGCCTACTTACTGCTTAACGGTATCTTTAGTTTAAATGGGTATGCTCACACAAGAACGTGTACACCTGCTTGTTACACCAAAACGACACTAGTTATGAAAAAACGCCAATAAAATATAGAAAACTCCAATGTAAATTACAAAAATAAATATTTCCCCGTTTTTAAGCCTAATCCTTATATCGTTCATATGACAAGCCAAAACACTATAAATGTCTGTATACTGTTATGTAGAAAAAAACATTTGCAATTGTTGCTTATTATGTCATTGCTATTTATTTGATTTAAAAAAAGATGGGAAAATCATCTTTTAAAAAGACCTCACATCTGGCGGAGAAATATATAACACAACGAAATGTACATTACCTGTTGAACCAAATCGATGGTGAACAAATTTATATGACTAAAATAACAACAATAATAAAAAAACATAATGATTTGCATGTTTAAACAAGTAATATTAAAAAGTGAAATATGTTTTTCCATCAATTATAAAAAAAAGTAAGTTAAGCGTGAGTCGTTTCACGCTTGAAGCGGGCGTCATGAATATTTAAAGATAGTTCATGTTCTACTATTTAAATATTCATGAGGAAAAGTGATATCGGGTCAGTGACTGTATATGACATAGAAATATACAGTTAACGCACTTTGACTGCTCAAATAGAACGAGTAAAGTATAAAGAAATGTATTATGTCTATTTATCTTTTGATAATTTATCATTTATATCCTTTACATATGATCTCTGATGCTATCTCTCTTAATGACGTTTTTATCGCATTCCTTAATTTTGGTATTAAGTTATTTTAATCATATAGATATAACATCCATTTCAAGATCCATAGTCCAGCTGATTCGTGTATCTTTTCAAAAGAACTGTGCCAAAAAAAAAACCGAAAAAAAACCAGGGAAATCTGTACAATTGTAGATATATAATCAGGTTTCAATGAAAAATTGATGCTGTTGTAAGACAATTTTAACAAAGATCCCGTTAAGAGCGACGGATTTATATAAGTTTTTATTGATTACGAATCCCAGTATTTTTGTTGTATAATTGTATTTTGTGCACTATGGAAGAAAAAAATATTGTTTAAACTCAAGATCCCGTAATTGTTATCAGGGATTCAGAACCTCTTTGACCGTTGAGTACTATCAGAGTCACAAATAATAATGAATATGTTCCACTCCTTCCTAATCCTATCATTTCCTTTTGCTCCATTTTGGTAACATCAAGATTATCAATAAAAATGAATAATTACTAAAGTTTTTAATACAGTGAGTAACATGACAAGTGCTATCAGATTACCAAATACTATCTACCCTTCTAGTACACCTCCGTTTCTTCCTTTGCTAAAAGGGGTTCATGTCGTTTATGCTTTCAATGTTAGACTATTTGCTCATTAGTTTTTTCAAATGCCTGCGTTGTTAAACAGTGTCAATCTTTTTACTCTTACGTACATATATAGGAGACCTTATTTCGTTTCAAACGTTTACCTTGCTCAATTTTTTGATAAAATACACCTAACCATAGTTTAACATATTTTAAATCTTTTAAAAGATTCGTAAGAAAAACATAAAATCAACTGTTATATGGTGTTTGCCTAATTATTGAATATGACTCACCAATCCATTCAAATAAGATCACATAGACATCTCAAACAAGACCTGCTGACCTGTCTTCTGCATCTGAAACAATTCCCTGGTTGAAGTTGCTCAACTACTAGATTTCGGGGTAGCGATTTTGTAAAATGTATTTGAGTTTTTGATTTTGTCATTTGATACGGACTTTTTGAGTTTGATATTTTTCTTACTGAACTTTTGAATGCTAGAAGTGTTATTGCTGTTTATATCCATAGTCTTATCTGGTTTCGTTTTAGTAAATAAAAGTGTTTTGAGTGCCTGAGTATCTTTGTTTTTATCCTAGTATAAACCATAAATTATTGCACCGGAAGACACGAGTTTTTTCCATAACGTTTCTGAAGAATAAAACGGGACATAAAACTCAACCCGATTCTGCGCCAATTGCAGAATGTCCCGACCCTAAACTTGACGAACCCTCGGGCTTTATTCTGTCTGTGCAAAGCCATAAAAAGAGGTCCAAGACACGACCTCTAGAGTCATGTTGTTGCTGTTGATTGCAGACTGTATATAAGCTGATTTTTCTGAATCATTGGATATGCCATTTCGTTGTGTCGTTTGTTTTCTCTTATATTTGAGTGTGAATTCATATTACTATAAGACGTGTCACGGTACTTTTCTATCCCAAATTCATGTATTTGGTTTTGATGTTATATTTGTTATTCTCATCGGATTTTGTCTAATGCTTAGTCTGTTTCTGTGTGATGTTACATTTTAATGCTGTGTCGTTGTTCTCCTCATATATTTAATGCGTTTCCCTCAGTTTTAGTATTTTACCACGATTTTGTTTTTTGTCCTTAGATTTACGAGTTTTGAACAGCGGTATACTACTGTTGCCTTTATATATCCCTGATATATCTATTGTAAGATGTCAGTAATTTAATTATTGTGTGTCTTGCTTGCAAATGTATAATTATCTAAGTTTTGATGAACTGGTATAATTATCATTCTCTTGTAGCGCCATACACATGTCTAAGTTGTATTAAAGTTTTATTGTCTTGTCTTGCCCACTTGCAATGGCTGATGGGGCCACGCTTCGATTCCGTAGATTAAATACCCACATGTAACGACCTTGACCAGGAGTCTACAGACAATGTACCTCAGCACCTCGGGCAGGCCTTAATACAACCAGTCTACTTGTATCTAATCGAAATTTAAGAACCTGTGCTCTGGCAAATATTTTCAGTTATTTCTTCATCTCTTTTGAATACTCCAGTCTGTAATCGGTCGAGGACAGTATTTCCAGTTTCAATCCACCATTTTCTACATTGGAAAATCATTGTACCATTAGATTAGGGACTTTCTGATTGAATTTTCCTCGGAGTTCAGTATTTTTGTGATAGCATAGTCAAACTCTAACAGGGCAGCGTTTTAACGTTGTCATAAAATAAAATGTTCAACTTGCTCCTTAAGTGGCCAAAAGTGTAATAGTTGAGTTGATCAACGTTATCAAACTTTGAGTCGGAAAGGTCATATGCACTTAAAGCTCGTTGCATTCCTTTATTTTTATTCTGGTGTCATGTGTACTATTGTTTGTCTGTTTGTCTTTTTTAATTTTTAGCCATGGCGTTGTCAGTTTATTTTCGATTTATGAGTTTGACTGTCCCTCTGGTATCTTTTGTCCCTCTTTTATTCGTCTTGTCATATGAAATGGCAATCTTTCAGTCTTTTGTAATCAGGGACTTTCTGTTCTTAGGTGTCATGTCTCTATTGATTTTTTTTATTAAATAACTAGACCGCCTGTGTAAAGCTTCCAACCAACAATATGGACAACTGTACAATGCTGGTATATTTTCTAAACTGATTTCGAGTTTAAAGAATTTCTGTTTACAATGATCAATTGAAGTCATCACTCCAAAATTTAAAGAATACTATCATTCAGTTACACGACTGGAAGAACTAGTGCGACAGGAACTACTGTCAATTCCGATGCACCTGAGTTAACTATCAGGTTTTGATAGGTTTCTGTTTTTGTGCGGTTTTTATCGTATTTTTTTATTTTAAATTTTTAAATATTTAGACATATTGTTGACTGTTTTATTTCACTTGTGGGTTTTGACTACCAACTGTAGTGAAGGTCTTAGTCAGTGATTACACAAGATAATAAGCAACCATGATAATGAAAACGATTATATTTGTTTTCGAATGTGCTGACACTGTGAGGTCATTGAAACAAATCAGAATAAAGCACTCGTGTTTCATCTATCTACAAACACCAAAATGTTGTTAAGCACTTGTCTTACCTCCATGATAGGCATTTAACGGTACAGATAAACAAATTACAAAAGAGAAAAAACGGATCAGGTTCAAAGATATAGAACTGGGTCATCTTTTATATTTCTTTACACCCAAACTAAATAAGAGTCCTAACAAACATTATAACATTGCTTGGTATGCCAAATATTCCCTTAAAACCTGCTCCGATATTCATATCAATATCATCTTTTTTATCTGGTGTCCTTCAGAGATCCCTTAACAAACAAAAACCGGGCTTCACCATTACTGTGAAAACTAACTACTCTAGTTAGAGGTGGTGTGGATCAGATCTGGAAACTTAAAAGTTAGAAAAGTTGAAAAGATATGATATAGTATATATTATCAATGTCCTATTCCCTCATGCAATAGTATTAAACATTTGACTTGTCTTCATTTTATATTTGTTTTTTCTCATTCTAAGCATAAAAACCGATTGAAAGAATTTTGTTTGATGACAGAAAACGAGAAACGCAGATACAATATCTTATTTCAAAATGTTAAAGAAGAGACAAATTCTACTTTAATAAACAAAGCCTTCATAATAATTGATTTTTTTTTATTGACACCACATTTTATGCATTTTGTACAAAAGAAAGAGTTGTTTTTTAACAGACAATCAGAATGACTATAGCAAAGAACCATGATAAGGATTTTTTTTATATAATTAAAACAAGCCAGAAATGTATGTATAGCAGATTCCCAATAAAGAATTTTGTAATATAGCATTTGATTGTCACGTTACCTAAATCGACTTATCATTTGATCTGTAATTGAAGAGTATAATGACGTTGTCACATGTGGAGCAGAAACCGCATACACCAAAAGTTTACCATTGATTTGTGTTGCTCAATCTTAACATATTATATATTAATTATTTCCCTTATTGCATGCTAATGTTTTAAAACATTAAAAAACAATGTTTTTGGTACGAATCAATATAATGAAAGCTACTTATGACATCAGAAGTGGTATTATTTGTACATCGGATGTGGTCAATTATCTCGCTTATTTTAAAGCAAATTTATATAGAAACCTTATATTTTTCGAAGCAGTTTATTGTGGATTCATTTTCTGCAATGGGTATAATTTTCGTATATTTCTTGGCTATAGGTGAAACACGAATTAAAATAATAAGTTTATACATACTTGTGTGTGTGGAGAGATAACAGAGAATATTGAAATAGATGTTTGTCTTCAATCCTCGTAAATTGGTATCCAAGAAAAAAAGAATATCAATCCTATTCAAACTATTCTGTGAGACCACAAATGATGTATTCCATATGAAGTACCCCATTTTTATCAAATATACAAAGTAAGATTTGTATAGTTACTAAAATGTTTCAATAAATTCAAACATAACTTCATATGTATTGCTATACAATTATGAATAATTTCTGGACTATAAGATGTCGAAATTGTAATTCAGCATTACACAAAATTATGCTTATTTCAGATATGTACTGATTGATATGTAGTTCTCGTAAATACGATTTATTTCTAAGTTGTAGTGAACTTTCATCTTTGTGTTTAGTAACTGTATGTTTCTTAGCTCGACACTTTGTTTGTCTAATCTTTTATTTGCTTTTGTGTTTAGATGAAGCAAGTTCTTTCACACTGGTTTTTATCGTTTGTTTAGCGGTTTTCTCACTTTCCCTCGACAAGGGAAAGGCTATGCAATCTCACAGATTCAACCCAACACATAGTCTTTTTGTGCCTCTCCCAAGTCGTGAATCTCTAAAACATTAGTGACTGTATTCAATATTTGATTTTGGTTTATTGCTTAAGTATGAATCAATTTTGTTGTTTTCTTCTTTTTTTTTCTTTGCTTGAAGGTCGAACAGACTGATTTGTCCCTATTGACGATACTATACACCTGGAAAAAGTATTAATATTAGATAAAAAGTAAGTTAATACACTGCATTGAATTTGAAACCATAAAGTTAAAAAGGCCAAATAAAGTACGAAGTTGAAGAGCATTGAGGACCAAAATTCCTAAAAGTTTTGCCAAATGCAGCTAAGGTAATCTATGCCTGAGGTAGAAAAGCCTTAGTATTTCAAAAATTCTAAATTTTGTAAACAGTTAATTCATAAATATAAGCACATCAATGTTATTCATGTCAGCACAAACAGTGCTGACTACTGGGCTGGTGATACCCTCTGGGAAATAAATCTCCACCAGCAGTAAAATCGACCAAGTGGTTGTAAGTAAATTCATCATAGATACCAGGTCTAAATTCAGTATATACGCCAGACGCGCGTTTCGTCTACAAAAGACTCATCAGTGAATCTCGAATCCAAAAAAAGTTAAAAAGGCCAAATACAGTACGAAGTTGAAGAGCATTGAGGACCAAAATTCCTAAAAGTTTTGCCAAATCCAGTTAAGGTAATCTATGCCTGAGGTAGAAAAACCTTATTATTTCAAAAATTCTAAATTTTGTAAACAGTTAATTCATAAAAGATCCCGAAATGACAATGTAAAACAATTCAAAGAGAAAACTAACGGCCTTATTTATATGAAAAAAAAAAATAGTGAAAAACAAATATGTAACACATAAATTAACAACAACCACTGCATTACAGGTTTTTTTTTTAATAAGAAAATAATCATATATTTGGGATTTTATAGACGAAAGCTGAATCAAAGGATTCCGTATCCCATTCACCACTTGAATCATAGGGCACCATCATCAGTCCTGATTCTGTGTTTATATCTATTGACCAAGGCCAATGGATGCCGTCATGTTCGGATAGTATCGAACTACATCTTTTACCGTCGGGTGATACTACCACGATACTGTTGTTATTAGAAGAAGCTATATAAATGCTTCCATTTTTGTCTAATGCTAGTCCACTCGCTTCATCAATCTCATGGTGCGTAAATGTCCAAATATGTTCTCCATTGTTTTTGTAGCAGCTCACTCTGCTTTCATTGTTTTCATCAATAACACCGTAAAGGTTTCCTTTGAATAATGAAATATGGTTTGTTTGAAGGTCGAACAGACTCCTTGTCAGATTGTACAACATATGTTATTCAAATTTATTAGGGTACTCTTCTCATCACTGCTGACCACCATCATGTTATAAACTGCTACTCCATCACATTTATGAGAAAGTCTAACTATTTTGATAATTCTGTTATGTTTTACACAAACCAGTGCGATCTTGTTTGCTGACCCTAATGCAACCGCTACTGTATTTGTTTTAACAGACATCCAATGTAATATCTCTGAATGTATATATTTTTCTCACAAAACAGACGTTGTAACTGAACAGTAGTAGCTGCGTATCTGCCAGGATCATAAATGTATCATCAGGTAATACTACAGAGGCTATTATGAATAAAGAAAACATACTATCTGGAATTGTCATTGCATACATCCTTAATGGTTTAATTTTTTCAACATCAGGAATGTTTGTAGCTAATTGCTGCGCTTCTTCAGTTTTTAATTTGAAGAGTAGAAAGGCTGATACTAATAGCAATATCCCCAAACGAGTTAACATATTGCAAAATATATTGAAGATTAGATGAAATGCTCATATTCAAGTTCTTTTCACTCAAATCATCTCCTTGTTTGAAATCTTCAATTTAATTTAATATTCGTATTGAAGACTTTTCAATTTCAATCAAACAAATGTATATTTTTAAATCTGTTGCACATCGTATCAAATAAGTTAATTCGCTCTGCATTCGGTCTATCTGATTTGCTCGCTGTTCCATTTGTTGTAGTAAGGTGTCATGTTTGATTGCAGCTTTGAATGTTTAGACTCCAAGTCATCCAGTAGTGTCTGCTCTAACTGGTTTAGATAATTATCAATCGACTTCCTCATGTACCTGATTTCCTCAACTGCTTTCGTTTTTTAAATATGATTTGTACTTATCTTGGTTTTAAGATATTTAACGGATTTTATTAAGTTTTCCTTTACATCACTCAAATCTGTTTCAAAGTTTTAAACTGAGGCAGATGATTTAACTTGTTTCAGAATATCTGACAATGGTTTCATGTCTTGATATTTTAGGTGTTTATCTGTAACACACTGGACACAGCAGGGACAGGCATGGAATGAACAGTAAAGTTCAAACATCTTCTTGTTATCTTTGCATTGGATACTAATTTCTTTGATGAATGTAGGTAACTTTTGATAATCTACAATTGATATGGTTTTATGGCCTTTTTGTGAGGTTTTTCACAGTTTTCGCCAAACAATACGCCACATTCTGTCTGCTATCTTCGTTAACTCATCATCTTTGCAAATTCTACAAAAGTGTCTGTCAGAGGAAGCCATTTTTATTTCTGTTACTTCTGAAATAAACAAAACATTTTGAAAGTCATAGAATATTCATGCATATGATCCTTGAACTTGAAATGTTCCTCCTTTTATCATTATGTTTTTACAAACATTTTATTTTATCATTACGGAAAAAATAAAGTAGTGATTAGGTACATAGAAACGTCTTCAAATTAGAAATTTTGTCAGTATGACCAAGAAGAATTCAACAGAACATATCACTGGGACAGATTTAAATGGGTTACGGCAAATTTGTCCAGAAGTGAAAAACTCACGAAAGTCGTTTCCACTTCAAAATCAACCGTTCTGTTTACTTTCAGACAGGTTCAAATATTTCTAAACCTGAGAAAATTGTAATGCCTAAAAAAGCTTTAAAAACACCTAAGGTTTGATACAGTTATTTTCTAGTATACTTTCCTTGAACCCAGAATTTTAATCATTCGTTCATATTGTGATTAATGTCACTTTTGACTAGAAAAATAGAGAATCAATTGCATGTTTGTGTTTAATTTAAATTACCTAGTGGGTTACTTGTACTCAGAGCAATATGAAAAAGATAAAACAGACATGTAAAAATTTATTAGATTAGCAGAAATAAAAATTGTGACAAATATGTAGTTTTAAGGTGATATGTGCGTCTTTCGCCACCTTGGATTGTAAAAAACAGGGAATCAAAGGTCAAGTTTTTCGATCAAGTTTGCAAAATTTGATGCAAGAATGCAGATAATTAATGTAAATTAGCATTTGAAAGAACAAATTTATAACTTTGTAACTTATAAATATTAATCTTGTTACAATTGTTGATTATTTCTGCTTGATTTTTAATATTTTCAAATTAATATTTTTTAAAAGGGAGGTAACTCTGAAATAGTGAATTTTCTGAAGGAATCTACATGGAATTTTGCTATTTTGTATTTTAGCCAGAAAATATTCTCAAATCATTTTCTAAAAGCTATCTTCTCGTATTTTATTTTACAATTCTATCATTCAGTTTAGCGTCTAATCACATACTGGTGCTTTTTCCTGTATAATCCATACAAAATGTGTCATTTTGTGACGACCTGTAGCTTGAGAAAATGCGCGGTGACCTATCATTTTTATGATATTTTGTAACATATATGAATAGATACTACGTTTTGGCAAAGTATAAACAATTTATATCACTTTTAGTTTAGACTCCCACACCACAATAAATAAAAAAATGTTGGTATATATGTTACAGGAAATTTGTAAAATCAGGGATTTTGTAAAATCACTGGACTAATTAGTGACTTTGTAAAATCACTAACAGTTTCATTGGTTTTGTATAATCCTTGAATTTGTTCGGAATTTTACAAAATCACTGAAAATAGAACTAGTGATTTTGTGAAATTCCTGATTACAAGTTTAACTTGCTATTAGAAATGTGTTTTTCTTAATACAAAAACTGTATTAGACCGACTAAACATACGATTGGCTTGTTTTACCAATGACTCGGAAGCGTTTGTACGTTCTTTTTCAATGACCGTTTCTGTATAACACAGAAAGCAATTTACTTTTGACGGAAAGTCTTTTCCATATAAAACATGTACAGTTTTGTTACAAGAAGAACAAGAAGTTGCATTCAATGCAGTTACTTTACATACAACACACATGTCAGATTTTGCTTTAGTAGGCTGTAGCTCAGAAATCTCCATTGCTTCATCATCAGTTGTACATGTTTTTTTTTCATCAGTATTCATATTGAATTCCATGTTTGGTAAATCTGACAAATGTTCTTTGCTGTCAACTTTTAGCTATAAGTTCATCAGGGAGGGATCATGATGTTTCCCAACTCTTGCGTCTACCCCAAACATAGCTTTGTAGAGACTTCTGTTTATGCCTGAATAATGACTTCTGTTTTACTCAAATTTATAACATGTCAGTTGTTTAGTCCATGAAAACTGCTCACTTAGTATTAAAATAAAGACTATATTAACGACAAACCTATTGAGTGCTACTGCTGTAGGATTTTTTCACAGAAGTTTTCAAGCAATAAGAATGAATTAAGTTAATTTACAAATTCCCTGAAAACAATCAGTGAATCTGTAAAAAAGATCTTAATCATTTCAGGGATTGTGTTGATTAACACAACATAGAAAACTAAGACTAAGCAACATGAACCCCACCAAAAACTGAGGGTGATCTCAGATGCTCCAGAGGGTAAGCAGATCCTGATCCCCATGTGGCACAAGGCAGGTGTCAGTACATGTATATGAATGAATCCAGCTTTAACTCATCCAAAGTTTAAAAAGGTTGTGATTAAATTAACAGAAAATTTCAAAGAATTGCAATGCAGAAGAATTTTATTTTAAAGTCGATCAATAGATAGATTTGAATATTGTTTTTATGTCCTTTTTTTTTTATCTTTTAACTCTTCACTTGTTTCAGTACTTTTACATCTTTGGTTTTCAAATATTTTGTTTCAGGCATTCCTGATGAAGGTAACTCTAGAAAAATAATCTGTATGTAAAAAATTTACAAAATGTTATTTTTGATTTTTATGAGAACTGTTTAAGAAATGACAATATTTTTCGTATTTCTAGGTATCACCAGTTTGGTCAACAGCAGGAATAACCTTCTTTAAAAATTTGTTCATGAGGTACCGTGAAGGATTACAAGATGCTTTGCATGATGTCGAATGTCAGACAAATCCAGGGGAGAAGATCGGCATTGTGGGAAGGACTGGATCTGGAAAATCCAGTCTTTTTTTAGAACTGTGTAGAATTGTAGAAATACAAAAAGGAATTATTACTCTGGATAATACAAATCTTCAACACATAGATCTCAAAGATATTAGGTAGGAAAAAAATATTCATAACTGTGTTGACTAATTTTGTGATCTGACCTTGAAGTAACAATCGATTATCGATATCCACCATTTGTTAAAGATATGATGTTTGTAAATTCTCCTACAGTTTAATTGAAATACTCTTGCAAATTTATACATCTTTGACCTGCAATGTTTAAGCTTGGGCCTTCTGAACTCATGAAGGTAAATTCTGAAAAGCACTTGGGATGCACAATATTTTATTTTCTGTGATAATCCAAATATGATGAAATTTTGTGCTAGCCTAAAATTATTCTGGAATAACAACACTTTGAAGTCCTTTTACATGGTTTACAAAAAATGAATTCAATAAAGTGAAAAATGTGCTTCCAACAGGACCCAATTTCAGATCCTTCACCTCTTGCTGATAAGCCATTGAAACTTTTACTGTAAATAAAGAAGAAATTGTTTTCAAGATTTAACTTTGCTTAAATACATTATAAAGTTAAAATAAAATCTTTTATTTTTCAGGTCAAGGTTAGCCATTATTCCGCAAGACCCATTTTTGTTAAGTGGAACTGTAAGAGAAAATCTTGATCCTACGTCATCCCATATAGATTCAGATCTGAATAATGTATTAGAAAGATGTCATCTAAGGGTACCTGTAGATAGACTGGGTGGCCTAGAGGCTGATGTAGGAGATCTAGAACGTGGCAGAAATTTCTCTCTAGGACAAAGACAACTTGTGTGTCTAGCTAGAGCATTATTAACTCGGGCAAAGGTATTTGAGAATTCTTTTTATGAAATTTCTGTGTATGACAAATATACCCTGCCTACTAAGATGAAGCAAGTTTGGATGTTTGTATTTAGTCAAAGATAGGGAAAACATGCGATGCCTATTTAGCTACGACATAGTAAACAATCAAGTGAAAGTATCTATATTGTTTTAGGGAAAATGTTCCTCTTTGTTGGCATACGATTTTAATGAAATATACTTTCCAGACTTACTTTTTCAAGATAAATTTTGGTCTATCTCCGTTTCAAGTAAAAATAAAAATTTTCATATTTCAACACTTGGTTGAAAAAAAGCACACCTTTTAAACCAATAAAGATACTTTCACTCGTTTTTTTGGTAAAATGTTCCTTAGCTTATATGCTTTTAAAGGAGTTTCCAAGATAAAGGTGAAATACGACAAAATTGGCATGAAATGTGTAATTTGGGGTGACATAAAGCTGTCTGCAGCTTTCTTTTTCCAATATAAATATCAATCTCGAAATAAAGATATATTGTTTCCTGTGACTAAATGAAGGTCAAGTCCGATTTTCACAATTTTAGCTTTTATCTTTGCTGAGAATTAGACCTATAAGTAGGAAAAAATTACACACTTAGAGCGCTGTCCATGCAATAACTTTAAAAGGCTTTAAAGACATCTATTCAAATTTAGATATTTTGTTTCCTGCGACTTGATCAAGATGAAGATCAAGTTTGATTTTAAAGACTTTAGATTTGATCGTTGTTGAGTTGTAGATCTTTCAAATTTTTAATAGGGAAAAGTGATGCTTAGAGTGTTTTCCATGCAATAGCTTGATAACAATTTGACTAAATCTTTTCAAATTGAGACATATTGTTTCTTGTGACTAAATGAACGTCTAGATTGATTTTAGATTTCATCATTTTTGAGTTATAGACTTTTAAGTAGCGAAAAGGGATACTTAGGTTGATTTTGGCCTTTACATTTCTGAACCCTTCAATTTTTTATACTTCTTTCCTGATCCTTTTTGGCTGTTAAGATTAACAAATAATATTTTAAAGCAGAACAATTAAGTTTGCCATCACTCTGACATCCTGTTATCTATGCCATTAATTTATGATTTAAAAATTTAATCTTGAAATCTAATGATTTTCCAATATTGTTGAAGAAAAATTAATTATCAAGCTAATCTTTATTTGAATGAGTGTGCATATGGTGCTGAGAGAAAATATGATAGCAAAAAACTTTAACAGAAACAATGCTATTAATAGAATTGTTTTTATTTCAGGTTTTGTGTATAGACGAAGCCACTGCTAGTATTGATTTTGAAACTGATCAGCTAATTCAAGAAACAATAAAACAAGACTTCCATGACAGTACCGTACTGACTATAGCACATAGAATCGACACTATACTGAACAGTGACCGTGTGTTAGTGATGAGTGAAGGCAGTGTGGCTGAGTTTGATCAGCCAAATATTTTATTACAAAAAACTGAATTTCTTTTCATCAAGCTAGTCCATAAATAAATTATGTCTCTATCTATTTAGTTATTATGTTTTTATGAATGCCATTTATTCAGGAAGACCTTGATTTACTCTCCGTTGTTTCAGGTCATAACAAATAGTTAATCAGAGACTGGTTAAAGCTTTGTTTCAGACCGGTAAACTGAAAAATAAAGATTCATAAATGAAGAAAATTTGTGACTGAATATCTATTTTGCAAAAATAAAAATTAGAATTTGAAAACATTTTTTTTACAATGCAGAATTTCTTGAATTGCAATTATCAATCTCATATTTTTGAGTGCACTGATGAGTCTTTGTTGATGAATGGATAAAGGCAACAGTAGTATACCGCTGTTCAAAAGTCATAAATCGATTGAGAGAAAACAAATCCAGGTTACAAACTAAAGCCGAGGGAAACACATCAACTATAAGAGGAAAACAACGAAATAACAGAAACACTGAAGTGCAACAAAAAACCAAACGACAATTAAGCACACAGAGAAACAAACTATAAGATAACAACTGCCATTTTCCTGACTTGGTAAAGGACATTTTAAGAAAAAATGATGGGTTGAACCTGGTTTTGTGAAACGTGTGTTTAGAATTTAAAGATTTAAGCCTGGTATTTATGATGAGTTTGAATACTGATTCATTGTATCAAATTTGTGGTAATACTTATGTTGCCTTGTTTTAATGAAGTTGTTGAGAGTGTTTATGGCAGTTGCATCATCAGCTCTAACAATTTGTTAAAGTTTGTTTTCAACTGTATAGTTAAAAGGGAACCACTAATGACCAGTCAATGATATTTGTTATGAAAATGTATCAGCATTTGCATATCTATATTCCATGGAGATTATTTGGCAATGTCCCCTCAGTTTTGTATAAAACTTTTGCTAAGTTTAAGTACCGGAAATTCAGAAATTATTGCGATTCTGACATTACCATCCGAATTGGAGATTAATTAATGTAGTTTCAGGAAATAGGATATAGATTATTGCATCAGATATCAGAATGCAAGTTGCCATTCTCACACAATGGCATTAAAAAACCCCAACTCACAAAGATTTCTGAATATACAGTTTTACAGTTTATGATATGGTCAGTTTAAAGGAAATTGTTTTGGCACCGTCTTCTTATTCATGATCTAATTACTTTTTAACTTTTGCCACGAGCTTCAATTTAGTAATGTTATATTTTTTATGATGTATGCTTCCACCATTTTGGCCGCTGGATTCCTATTATGTCATGTTAATTAATTAAGTCTATGGGTTGGTAACACTATATTTGTCAATATAATCTAACAATAGTCAACTGTCATTCAAGTGGTAGATTTAGCTAACTGTAAAAACATGTTTAACACACCATTTTCTTCGGAAATACCTCTACCAGGTCAGAATATATTGCTTTTCAGTTGTTTCGTTGGTTAATGTATTTAAGTATTTTGTTATGTCAGTTTTGATGTTCATCTGGGGCTCTGTTTAAAAAAATCTTAAGACAGAAATTGACCCCAACTTATTCTGAAATGTTCATGAATTGAGAGTATTTTTGTTTTATGTTTTTGTAAAAATGATAGCAGTATCTGTACCGCTAAACAGCTGGTTTACACCCAAAAAATTACTTTGGATGTAGTCAAACCTTTGCATCTGGAAATGTTAGGTAGGCATAACCTAAATATATAGTTATCATAGTTACCAGGATTATAAATATAATATATAAAATTCAAATGGACTTCTCTTATATAAAATTCTGATTTTACTTTTTGATTTCCAGTTTTCATATATAGCATTTGGTTTGATTTGTCTGAAGCCGTAGTTTTCTTAATAATACCACTAGAGAATTTCTGTAAGATCCGACTTAAACCAATGCTTGATTGTAGATGACAGAAAACCTTTGATTGGTTGAATCAGTTTTTGTGAAACAAAATGAATCCGTATGTTTTCTGGAACTTGATAAAGTTGAGTTAAAAGTAAAATCACAAAAATACTGAGCTCCGAGGAAATTCGAAAAGAAAAGTCCCTAATCAAATGGCAAAATCATGTGATCAATCACATCAAACGAAGTGAAAACAACTGTCATATTCCTGACTTGGTACAGGTATTTTCAAATGTATGGAATGGTGGATTGAATCTGGTTTTTCTATGAAACGAGATTTCAGATCATTTTGAGGTCCACCAGACAATCCCGGGTGCCAAACAATTTACCTTGCATAACTAATCATCTATGATTTCATAGACCATCCTGTTCATAAAGATATCTTGACATTATTATATTCAACACAATGAGCAGGTTGCTGAGGAAGATGTGGCGGCCTTTTTAACTAAAACTCGGTTTCAATGGGACTTTGATCAAGCATGAAAAACTTCCATTACTATCCATGTTAAAAATATTTATGATAACAACACAATTTCATGATCAAGTTGTCTCGTTGTTACTCTGCTTTCTTTGCAACAACAACAATAATAATAATAATAATATTAATAATAATAACAATACCAAGCTAAGGGTTTAAATTAAAGTTTACATGAATACGGATCCAATGAGGTCGAATTATACACTTGTAAGTGAATAATTCATAATCAATGTTGTTTTGCTTATTTTGACAAAATTGAACCTTATTGGCTACTAAAAAGGAATTAATATTTCACTATTTGTATTTCATTACTGATTGAGCCAAACAAAATGATATATTAGGTTTTTCATATATCTCGTAGCTAGTGCCCCTTTAATTAAAAGGCAATTGTTACATTGAGGTTTTATAAACAATTTCTTTGATAATCAAAGTTCCAAAACATCCCTAACTCACTTTCTCACGAAGTACATGAAAGTGCCCTACCCGTGGTTGGGTTGGTTATTTCATCATGTCACGACCAAGAAAACAGTCCATGTTAGATTCTTTCAAAATGAAAGATAGAAATATTGTTTCAAGTTAAAGGTTGGTTTATCAATTTGTATCATTATTTAATATTTTCGTGTCTATATAATTTTTTCTTGTAACCGCAAATTTTTTCCGAAGTATGCATAAACGGTAAAGCCCACCCCCTCCCCCCACCGACACGTAATTCCGTATTACACGGGATCCCAAGAAAATAAACATAACTTCGTCAAAGCTCCTCAATCGAATTTTTGAGATATTCGGCGAAAACAGTATTTTCATTCTCCGAAAATCATAAAATTAAAAACATACGAAAAGACAATTATAAATTGCTGGTAGAGGTAGAAATTCATGTTCGTTTTCAAAATCTAATATTGGTCAGGTGAACTATTGTCATATGTCTCGTCTCACTTTGCGTCCGTCGGTCCGCCCTTCTATTTGTCAACTCTTCACATTTCCCTCGTCAAAACTAATATATACTTTGTAGTACATGCATGAGGTGAATGCACTAGATTGTATATTGAAAATGTTGATTATTATGGTGATTTTAGATTGTTGTCAGGGGTGGATTTAAGCAGTTTTAGCTTGAAACTTTAATTTCTCGGTAATCATACAACAAAATATTTCTCACAACGTTTGGCTTTGGCGAGATATCTTCATTGCACCCACTCTAGAAGAATATTTCGATAATTTTACCTCAAAATTATTTTCGCCTCGCTCCGCTCGACGATCATTTAAATTAACGACCCCTAACCTAAAATCCGGGATCTGCCACTGTTACATGCCAACTATCTGGAATCTGAGGTTAATATTAAGATAAAGCTTTGAGTAAAAAAAAATACACCGAACACAGCAGTCAAACATTCCTTAAATTTTATGATACTTTATGATTTTTTTCTATAAGTTATAATATCTGAAGTATAAGTAATAAAACAATTTTTTAAAGTATTTCATTGATAAATGACTCGGCATTTTTCAGTAAAATTTGACAAAAAAATTTGTGTTAAACTGAAAAAACAATTTTCCTGAGTCTTTCTGATCAACGCATTCGGTTCTTGACAGTCATCATTAGACTCTTATAGTGAAGGAACAGCAGAAGCAAACGAGACACGATGGTAACTTTTACTATTGTTTTAATTTTTAAGTGTCATTTATTTATTTTGTTAAGGTTTTCTGGTTTTAAATTAACAATTTACGAGTTGCTTGATTATGTTAAGGATATTTTGCCAAATGAAACACATATCTGTATATTTTGATTAAAAAAAAGGTCATTATTGCAACAGATATGTGGAAATAGCTACAAGATAATTTAAAGAAAAAAATAAAATATGACTTTTTATTGTTCAGTCATTTATGAAAGTGATAAAGTGGAATGAAAATTTGCTTTTAGCACGTAGTTAAAAGCAAAGAAACATCGCTTATGACCTATTCACTTGCGAGTGAGTAATTCGATTTCATTAAGTCCGTATTCAGGTGAACTTTAATTAAACCCCTTATATAGAGATGTGATGTGTTACATTTGAACTAGGCGTGTTTATTGAAAGAAATATGAAAACCAGTACACAAATCTGACTATAGAACAGATATTGATTAGAAGATTCAAATCTTCTGGCGGTCTAATCAGGGGAAGAGTAATGGGTAAATCCCAACGAGCACAATGGAAACTATATATTTCAGCTTGTGCAGGATCAACAGTGCCGGCGGGCAAGCTCTTACTGGTGTTGGCTACTGTATAAATGACCAGAACAAGGAAGCAACCCGTGCCAGAGAAGAACGAGACAGTGTAGACACTCTTGTGATTCTCGATAACCTTAGTGTAAGTAATCCTTTTACTAATGATGTTTCACTTATGAAAATTGAAACCGGTTTTGAAGCAGAGCCTGGTGCTAACGTAGATAAAGCAGAAAGTATTGGAAATAAAACTTTAGAATTGATGGAAGGCGAAAACGTTTGGAGTTATACCTACAAGAAGTCAAACCAATCAATAACATTGGCAGCAAAACCTAAGTCCAGGTCAGATTCAGAATTTTTAAATACGGACATAGATCCTCAATTGATGTTCAAACGCTTGACCACAGCGGCAAATTGTCTCTTTGAAAAATACTTTCAAGGTAATTTAGAAGAATTTTCCAGCGTTCCTTCTATGTTTGAATGCAAATCAAATTTAGCTGATGCGATATGGGTATTAGGAATTGATCGATACATGCAATAGATGGTGAGGCTTTTTTTTATGGTGGATGACTATTTTAACGACTTCCTTGAACACATGGAGATTCATTTGGATATATTACACAACTGTATGTTCATCATATTATTAGAAAATACAAAGACCCTGTTGTTGTTTTTGACAGTCTTTGTAGAACTTCATTCAATTAAAGATATAATACATTTGTGTAAAACAAAATACATCATTTGACCAAACATCAAGTTCACCTCTTCTATGCCTTGCAAAATTAAAAAGGAACTTTTCATGTTAAACAGTCATAACAGAAAAGCTCTTATCAAGATGCTTTGTGACTAGCTTAACGATAATGACATTAGGTGTAAGAATTCAACTGATGATGCAGATCTTCTTTTTACGCAAACAGCTGTCAATTGTGCTTTGCATTCAAAAGTCGTAGTAATTGGTGAAGATACGAATCTATTGGTGTTTCTTATTCATCATGTTAATCAGCAGTGCAAACGGATTATTTTTAGATCAACAAAAATAAAAATATGGCACAAACAACAGTCTAAAGGATTTCTTTAGGAGGATATTTGTAATTTGTTGCCCTTCTTGCATTTCATAACAGGCTTCGACTTGCATTAAAAAGACGTAATCAATATTATCTGAAAATGCAAAGTAAAGTTTCATGAATAACAATTCAATTAAATTAGGAATCATCAAAGCATGAGAAACAGCGCTCATATGTTTATCAAAAATCTTTTGTTTTCACCTAAAATATCATGTTTATAAACGTTTTTTTAAATATATTTTTAAAGTAGAAAAAAACCTAAGACGACACGTTAAGGTCAGCATACAGGTGAAAGTAAAAGACAACTGTCCAAACGTATGTCTATTTCAAAATATGCAAAAGAAATAGCTGAAGTGAAATAACACAAAAGAAAGAAACTTTAAATCACTTTAATAAAAGAATACAGGTACTCCATTAGAGCTCCTTGGTACTTGGTACAGGAAGCTAGAAAGAACAACAAAAACAACACCTTACTGTACTAGGAGTATTGATTTCTAAACTTGAACTTCTTTAAGATGATGTTAAAAAAGCATCTGGAGATAACGGCAGTGTGACTATATTTTAATTTCGTTTAGAAAGAATATTAATCCCACTGTCTGTGTTAATACGTAAATCATATGAAAATCAAGATAACTTTAATGGTACGACCAAACATTATTAAATGATGAAAATAGCACTGTATTAACTTCGTGCATCTTACGTGATTTTCTCAATCTATCTCCACCAGGAGCGATCAATCCTAAATATTTACAAACAAGGGATGTTTTAGGTCTATTCACATACGTTTCATTTTATTTCGACAATTTTAAGATTTGTCATAATGATTCTATAGCTACTTTACTTTATCGTTAAATATTAGATACATTGGAACTAGTCTTATAACATTGTATAATGTACATTTGCTTTACTTTATCTTGACCGAATTGTAACACATTTTTCAAGGCTAGTTTTATCCTTTGAAGACTTACATTTATCAATCCAGATTTGTAATGTCATGATGTAAAATATTTGATAACATCCACTCCTCATGATATCTTATGTTTGTTTAAGATGATTTATACATAATTTATAGATAATTTTTGTGTTTTGTTAAGGCAGACAAAGTATTTAGTTTGAATCGTTTCAGATCGTCGTGATAAAGGTATGGGACGTTTATTGATGACAATTTGACAATCACTTGCCTGTCTTTTGATAACTCAAGTTTTCTGTAAAGAATTTTGAAGAATTGCTACACTGTATTAAGGTGAATGAATTCAAGTTCTGTTTTATGACGAATTTATTTACAACAACTGGGTCAATGCCACCACTTGTGTAGGTTTCTCCCAGAAGAGTATCACCAGCCCAGAAGTCAGCAGTTCTGTGTCGACTTGAATTATCATTGATTGTTCATAATTATAAATTTACTGTTTACGAAACTTGAATTGTTCGAAATACTATTTTCTACACCAGGAATAGATTACCTTAGCTGTGTTTGACAAAACATTTCAGAATTTAGGTCCTCATTGCTCTTTAACTTATATTTTTTTTGGCCTTTTTTTCCCTTTTTTTTTTATCAGAGCGTCGCTGATGAATCTTTTGTAGACGAAACGCACGTCTGCCGTATAAAATTTAAATCCTGGTATCTATGAATTTATTCAGTTGTATTGTTTTCAAAACTGTACTAACATATCTTCATTCTTCAAAGTTTTGGCAATGAATTAAAAAATCGAAATAGTAATAAAACTACCTCTCTACCAATTTTAAGCTTTGACCATGAAGCACCTCTGGGGGTGTGGGATTTTCTCGCTGTGTTAAAAATCCTTTGGTGACCTTGGGCTGTTTTCTGCTCTTTGGTCGGGTTGTGGTCTCTTTGACACATTTTCCAATTCTATTCTCAATTTAAAACATATTCTATGGAGAATCAAATGGTAAAGATAGAGTAAGGCGACAATAGTTTACCGCTGTTAAAATCTCGCAAATCGTACAGGAAAACACAAATCAAAGCTTCAAAAAGAAAGTGAGGGAATCGCATAAATTTCATGAGGAGCGATATCGTGTGTGTCTGGTAAATGTCTCATGTTATGTATGTATCTCCCAAATTCCTAAACAGTAAAAATGTCACAATCGGGATAGGATACATACGTTAAAATTACAGTTCAGTCGGCTATACTGGAATCTTTAGACCTAAGACGGCGACAAAATGTCGCTAGTGAGTTGAGACACCAACACATCGTACTGGTCAATCGAGATGTGATGGTGACCGTAAAACATATGTAGTGTGGATTTCAGTTAATCTTTCTTATGATTCCTCATGCAAGGAGCAGTTAATGAAGTGCGAATAGTGTGAACAAGCACGGGCGTAGAATATCTGAGATAAGTTTACACCAAAAAGATGGGGCAGAGTGTATATTACTGCTAGGAAATGGAAAGTTGACAACTAAACAAGTTGAAGTCAACACGTTTGTTATATACTCTAGTTCGAAGTTGTCCATTTGGCCAATATCGAAGAAAAAACTAAGATATGACTCAGACCTTCTACTTTCGGTAGTTTAAGGTTCACTGGGACATATATATTTCACGTATCTATCCCATCGAACTTGAAATAAAGAATACAACATTATAATAACATTAAAGGTACCAATTTTTCTGCACCAGATGCGCATTTCGACAAATAATGTCTCTTCAGTGATGCTCGTGGCCAAAATATGTAAAATCCAAAGCTTATATAAAAGATGTAGAGCTATAATCCAAAAGTTCCAAAAAAGTATAGCCAAATCCGTGAAAGGAATCAGAGCTTTGCATGAGGGAGATACATTCCTTAATTTATAATAATTTTTAACATTTTGTAACAGCAAATTTAATAACACAAAAAATCCGTATTTTCATGCCAGTACCGGAGTACTGGCTACTGGGCTGGTGATGCCCTCGGGGACTAACAGTCCACCAGCAGAGGCATCGACCCAGTGGTAGTAATAACATTAATGGTACCATTTTTTCTACACCAGATGCGCATTTCCACAAATAATGTCTCTTCAGTGATGCTCGTGGCCAAAATATGTAAAATCCAAAGCTTATATAAAAGATGTAGAGCTATAATCCAAAAGTTCCAAAAAAGTATAGCCAAATCAGTGAAAGGAATCAGAGCTTTGCATGAGGGAGATACATTCCTTAATTTATAATATTTTTTTAACATTTTGTAACAGCAAATTTAATAACACAAAAAATCCTTATTTTCATGCCAGTACCGGAGTACTGGCTACTGGGCTGGTGATACAGTGTACCCTCGGGGACTAACAGTCCACCAGCAGAGGCATCGACCCAGTGGTAGTAATAACATTAACGGTACCAATTTTTCTGCACCAGATGCGCATTTCGACAAATAATGTCTCTTCAGTGATGCTCGTGGCCAAAATATTAGTCTGCCTCATATCTTGAATTGTATCTAGAATTTGACTATGAAGGACGGTTGAGAACAAAACTTTACGATATAAGAAATGATTTCAGCTTCCCAATTGTGAACATTCTATTTTTATGTAGGAACATTCCAGCAGCACATGCATATGGAGTATATATTTCTCCAAATTGTTCTGAAACCAAATAACTTATTATTCAAAGATGAGGAATGAATATCAACAAAACAGATCTACAGACGAACAGATATATATTCAACAGCGATTGCTTCAGAAGGAATGTTTAAGATAAAGCTACCGTGACCTAGTGTTTCCAGTTTTTTAAGGGCAAGCATTTACTTCTCTACAATAAAGACCTGCATTAGGTTTTCTAAGCCAGTAACAGGCTTTTATACATTTCACGAATATGATAATCAGATATGTACTTTGACCTTGATGGCACATTTTCAAAATATTATCACATAATCGTTATCATTACACTTGTGTGTCTCCTTTTTATCAAACATTGAGCATTTGAATAAAAGCTATTTTTTCTAATTACGTCGTTATTCCAAAATGCCACTGGATTTTTCTCTACACAAACATTATATTCGTTTCTATCCGAAAACAAGCAACTCAGTTATTCTCAAAGATGCGGATGGTGAATATGTAAGAAGGCTAACAAACATAGAGATTCTTTAACATTTAAAACCTTTGAAATAACGTGTACTATTTATTTTCTTTACCAAAAAACATTGATTCTTAAATGAACTTTCGCACAAACTGATATTAAAGCTGAAAATGTTAGACAACCACACACACCACACAACACCAAACGACATCTCATCTTATCCGATTAATTCAGCTGATTATTTGTTTAAACTTTAACCAGTAGGTAAATATTTGAAATAACGACTCTGTTGATCAAATAAAATTTCCATATTTTCATATCACTGTCTAGATTACTGACCTTTGATTTGTTATGTAAGTAAGTACATGTTTTCTTGTGTAAATTGAAATATTTTCAATAACTTTTATTTCATAAAGAAAATAAACTACTGCGTCTTTTGATGAAAGGATTTTTCTCATTAAACACATTTTGCACTGAGAAACCTTTTTTTTATATAATGTAACAAACAATCACACATTTTAAAATTTATAGACCAAAGCTGAATCACTATTTTTCCTTAATTCAATTGACACTATCATCATTCCTGTTTCTCGGTTGATGTCTATGGCATAAGGATTTTTTATTCCATCAGCTTCTGATAGTATTGTCTTGCTGGTTTTACCATCTGGTGACACTACCACGATACTGTTGTTTCCACGAGAAGCTATATACACGAATCCATTTGTATCTAATGTCAGTCCTTGTGGCAGGTTAATGCCATGGTGCTGAAATGTCCACAGAGGTTCTCCAGTACTCGTGTAGCAGAAGACTTTGTTTTCATAGTAAATTGTACCATAGATATTTTCTTTGAAAATCGCAATGCGACTTGCCCTCACACCTTCTAAGATTGTATGAGACATATCATTCAGATTCACTTTGGTACTTTTCACCATGCCGCTGATGACCAACGTTTGACCATCACTTGCTACAGCATCACAGTCATGCAAAAGTTTAACTATTTGTGTGATTTTATTCTGCTCTATATCCACTAGTGCTGTCTGGTTTGATGAACCCAATGCTACAGCCACTGTATCATTTCTAACTAGACAGGCATCCAATGGAATTTCTGTGAATGAAACTACTTCTCTCACAAAGAGGCCATCAGTACTGAACAATAGTAGTCTATTTTGGTTGTAATCAAACATTATGAATTTGCCATTCGGTAATACAAAACAAGCCCATATATTCAAAGACTTTATATTGTCTGTAATTGTCAATTTTTTCATCAACGATGGCTTTATTTGTTCAATTCCTGGTGATTTAACTTCCTTTAGAATATCTGACAGTGGTTTCATTTGTTGACATTTCTTATGATTATCAGTGATGCACTGGACACAGCAGGGATATGCATGGGTAGGACAATAGAGTTCAAACTTCTTGTTGTGGTCTCTGCACTGGCTACTTCCTTCTTGCATGAATGAAGGTAACTCTTGATAACCTTGAGAGGATATGGTTTTATGGTTTTTAAACAGTCTGGACATTCTATGAGGTTTTTCACAATCTCCACAAAAGAAAACCTCACATTCTATACACCACGTTATTGCTTCCTTTGAGACACCACCATCATTGCAAATAGTACATAATTGCTTGACTAATGAGGTCATTCTGTTTTCTTTCGAGATTTATGAAAAACTTGTTGTCCCTAAAATATAGCAATTTAAAAAGATAAATGAAAAGTGCTTACAGTATAATAATCATGACTATGAATTGATGCTTTAAGTCGATATAGATAATATGGGAAGTACCAAATGCATATTCAGAGCCATTTCCATACGTTGTTCTCAAGTTTATATTGTCTAAGATGTTTTAGCATCTATTTGAAAGACTTGAACACGAGAATTAATTCAAATCAAAGATTATCTTTTAGGATTTTTTGGCGTTGAATTCTTGTTTTATTAATGAACACCTCATCCTTTTTTGGTTTGAAAGATACATATTGCTGTCCTGAATGTTTGTAGTTTAAAGAATAGAATTATTTGATAAATGTCAATGAATACCATTTATTTGACCTTCCGAAAATTGATAAATTAAATTGTTTAACATCAATATAAGTTCTTGTTTAGATTAGTTTATTTTTTCCGTAACAGTCTACCGGTTAAATATATTTATAAGGATAATTCCAATACTTCAAAATATCATATCAACTTTTCATATTGATTAAAAAGTTCGATTGATCATCACTTTCGGTATAGAATTACATTTAAAAAACAAAGCCATTTTTAAAGGAATTTGAATCTCAATTTGAACTAGCTTTCAAATGATATGTAACTGATATAGTTTTGAATAATGAACCATGTGAACCGTACCTCGAAATAGACGGAAGTGTTGGAGAGGAATGATTAGTCGTTACATTTTTTATAAAAATGTTTCTTGTATTCATAGAATTAAAACTTTATTTAAATATGTATTAACTGCAATCAGCAGTACAAGTTAAAATGAAAAAAATAAATAAAATAAAAACAAACAAACAACCAAACAAAATCAAAACAAAATCAAAACATTTCGATTCATTGAAAGTAAAATGCATTTGCGCGTAATGAATTGTTTGTATTTCTATCAAATTGTTTGTAAAGCATTCGATATTTAGATTTTTGTAAAAATAAAAATATCAACAATGGAAATATTTCAAAACACTTACCATGAACAATATGTCGGAAAGAACTTGATACAGGGGAGTAAAATGTTAAATATCTGGGATAGTTATCTTAAATTGAATGATTATCTCAAGTGGTGCAATCTATAAAATGACTTTGGCGAAGGTCATCTTTTATGTCTTCTTTAATATGTTATCACAACTGTCATGCACAGACGTGCAGTTTCTCAGTATGTAAAGTAAATAATAAGCGTTGAAAAATCACCTTTGTTTTAACATGTTTAAATTGCGAAAGGGTTCACATTCCAATTGAACACAGAACTAAAGAATCATTTGGTAACCATGCAGTCATTTTCGGGGTTTTCTGTAAAATGGGTGGAAATTATTTGCAGACATATTTTGTTCATTTATGCCTACAATTAATGTTCAGACAGTCGTTTACGTCATTAATATTAATGAGTGTCTTTCATTGAGACGTCAGAGTTTAAATTCCAGTTTTTTTCTATCCCGAATCAAAGATTGTCCTAGCCGAATTAAGTGCAACTTATATTTTGTTTGTTTTTAGTGCTCTTCAGTTCAGTATTTAATTTTGTCTTCCAACTGTTTTGGATCAAATTATAATGATGAGTATGATATATGATGTTGTACCAAATTATAAGCTTATTAGGATTGTTTTTTTTTCCTCACTGAGGTATGCCAATGCTGGTAGTCTTTTTGTCGTCGACGAGGGTATCACCATCCCAGTAGTCAGCATTTTGTGTTGACATACAATATCATTGATATGTTCATTAATGAGAGAGTTTTTATTCCCGAGGGTATCACCAGCCCAGTAGTCAGCAATTCTGTGTTGACATGAATAGTCATTGATATGGTCATGATAATAAATTAACTGTTTACAAAACTTTGAATTTTTGAAATACTAAGGCTTTTCTACCTCTGGAATAGATAACCTTAGCTGTATTTGGCAATTTTTTTGGAAACTTTTTTTCGACAATGCTCTTCAACTTCGTATTTTATTTGGCCTTTTTATTATTTTTTTTATTCGAGCGTCACTGATTAGTCTTTTGTAATCAAAACACGCATCTGGCGAATATACAACATGTCAGTTCTGGTATCTATCATGAGTTTATTTACAATCACTTGGTCGGTGCCACTGCTGGTGGAGTTTATATTCCTCGAGGGTATAACCAGCCGAGTAGTCAACACGTCTGTATTTACACGAATTAAGAATTAACTGTATTGTGTTTGAAGCTCTAAGGACGTCCATCGGCAGTTTTACTGTCGCAAATTTAGTTTACAGTTAAACGGGTATTTGCGACAGTAAAACTACAAATGGACGTCCGCAAAGCTTCAAATACAATACAGTAATCTCTATTCTAATTCAAAACAAGTTCATAATTAAATTTCAATCATTATTTTTATGTAAAATCTCCATTAAAGAAAATTCCGCGAAAAGATGTTATCTTCTTTGGTCCCTACACTAGGTGACGTCATGTGGATGCTTCCGGTGTCAAACATGAACACCGGGCGTTTTTTCTGGCTTCTGTGCCGCTTCAGAATGTAATAAAATTTGATAAAAAGAAGATTTTTAGGTGTATCATGTGAGTTTTTTGGCTTATTATTGTAGAAATTACATGTCAATACATTCAGCAATTCAAAATGTCGGCTTCCTTAGTAACAGACAAGGAGATAGAGAATTTTACTCTAACTGTTATCCCATCAGAGCCATTGATACAAAATAATTGCCTTAGAATTATCATTGAGATGGTCCTAATTGTAAATGAATTGTTTACAAAACTTTGAATTTTGAAACACTAAGGTTTTTTTTTTTACCTCAGGAATAGATAACCTTATCTGTATTTTGCGAAATTCTCAGATATTTTTTTGGTTTTCAATGCTCTTCAACTTCGTACTTTATTTAGCCTTTTTAACTTTTTTTGATTCGAGCGTCACTTATGAGTCTTTTGTAGACAAAATGCGCGTTTGGCGCAAATACAAATTTTCAATCCTGGTATCTATGACGAGTTTATTTATTATTTACAAAATGTTGAATGATTCGAAGTACATACATTGTTCTAACAGTATTTTCGCAACTTTGTTTTTTGTAACTTTATATGTTTAACACACATCGACTTCGTATTTGATTTGGCGTTCCAACTCTTCCAAATTGGAGAATATAAAAAAAGAAGAAGTGGTACAGTTGCCGAAGAGACAACACTCCACAAGAGACCAAATGACACAGTAATTAACAACTATAAGTCACCGTAAGGCTGTTGTGTTTATAAATGATTTATTGATTTTTGTTATGAAATGAAAACAAATAAATGTTCAGGCTTGTTAAAATATTTCAGCGGTTGATATCTTTCAAAAAATGGGGCGGAGCTTCAACCATGGAATTACATGAAAATAAATATATTGTACCATAGCTAAGCTCCGCCTTCTTCCCTTTAGATTATTGTTGAGTTGCATATTTAATTAGCAAAATATGGTTTAACATCAATTTGCAGATAATATACCATGGTTTTCCCTAAACACACTTTATAAGCAAATTATTTTATTAAAATATCAAAAGAAAAAATACAATTTATGTTACAAATGTTTTTAAACTTCAAACTTGAAAATTTCTACATGTGATTCAAAATTCAAATTTTTTAGTGAGTAGACCACAATAAAACTCATTGTCGGTATTGTCAGCTTTTTCAAATATTGTACTGCACATTTAGCATGTTAAACATTTTAAACTGGAATGAACTCTTATCCTAATGATTATTACATCTCATAATAATAATATATATTTTATATTCTCTTAGTCATTTTAACATTCATGAAGTATAATGATGCATGTTATTTCTAATGCGAACCTAAATCAAACAATATTTTAGCATACAGAAAAGCATATGTGAGTCTTTCTTACTGGAATGCCAGTTTTGGGCCACAAAAAGGAACAAATTGCGTAATTGATGATTACGTTTGTAAGTGTGTAAGCCCGACTTCTCTTTACCTGACGATGTGGCGGACTGCAACAATCTTTATGTTTTTTTTTTGTATCAGAAAAATTATCACAAGAACCGATTGAGTCGTAAACAGTACTATGTAAATCAGTGTGACACGTTTGAATGTTGATAAAAGATTTATTTATTGTTTACAAAATGTTGAATGATTCGAAGTACACACATTGTTCTAACCGTATTTTAGCAACTTTGTTTTTCGAAATTTTCTATGTTTAACACACATCGACTTCGTATTTGATTTTGGCGTTCCAACTCTTCCAAATTGGAGAATATAAAAAAAGAAGAAGTGGTTTAGTTGCCGAAGAGACAACTCTCCACAAAAGACCAAATGCACAGTAATTAACAACTATAAATCACCGTAAGGCTTTCAACAATGAGAAAAGCCTTCAACTTTTACAAAACATATCTCGAGATTGCATGATAAGATACCAAGGTGACATTTAAAACAAGTTACGAAGAAAATCATTGGATCTACATATTATATATTTTATACATGCATATTCCACAGATGATTGAGTTTAAAGATATTAAGAGTATGTGTTGGGAAAACAATAAATATTGATTTATTTGAAATTAAGTTTTTTTTTTGTTAATTTCAGACTTCTTGTCAGTGAACATATAAGGTAATCAACACATGGTTGGAGAAAACGTACCAAGTAACATTTATCCTTTTTAAATTAATATCAACACATCAATAATGGCGTTGTTTTTGATTCAATATCATAACGATAATGATGCTGGTTGGCACTCTTTATTTTAGCTTACAATGGCAAAAACGCCCCAAAAAAACCGTTGGTGGAAAATGATTGTCCCAGCAATGGCCCAATAGTCCCAAAATAGCATGTGGTAGGGATATGTTTTCCCAACATGACCTAAAAAATTGATGCTATCTGTCATGATTTTTTATGTGCCAAGCTCCAAGCAAGTGTAAGCTTTCCATATTTCTATGCGCTTGCAATTCGAATTAATGTCTCACAGCTGAAACGACATTTCAGACGTGTGTTTCATATCAGGATTTCATGATTAAAGGAGAGTCGCTGCTTACAATGAACAAGGGGAAAAATTACAAAGCCAGTCTTTTAAACACTATCATGATGAACCAATATTTGAAATCGCACGATTGGCCCATTTAGGAAGCAGGATATCAATTTTGATTTTCTATTTGGTATATTCTCCTTAATTGTTTTAGTTTAATAAAGAAGGTATTCTAATGTACAAAATGGAAAACAACACGTTTAATAATTTCATGCGTCCAAAGCGCCTTTCGGGATATAACTTCATCAGGAACGCTCAAAGCCAAACTTTTGAAATCCGAACATGTATAGATACCGAACCCATTGAAGAGCTATATGACAAAAAATACCTAAAATAAATAGCCAAATTCATCTAAAGTCAAATTTGCCTGAGGGAGTTGAAACCTTAGTTTCTTAATAATTTCAAAATTTATAAACGGATAATTTTAGAAAAAGTTGTCAAAACATGTCAATAAAAAAAGTACTGACTAATGAGCTGAAGATACCCTCGGAGACTGAAATCCACCAGCAGAGGTATCGGCCCAGTGATGTAAAAAATGGAAAACATCACGTTTAATAATTTCAGGCGTCCTAAGCATTTTTCTGGATTTACCTTCACCAGGAAGGCTCAAAGCCAAACATTTGAAATCCGAAGATTTATAAGTACCAAACCCGCTGAAGAGCTATATGAAAAAAATACCTAAAATAAATAGCCAAATTCATCTAAAGTCAACTTTGCCTGAGGGAGTTGAAATCTTAGTTTCTTAATAATTTCCAAATTTATAAACGGATAATTTTAGAAAAGATTGTTAAATCATGTCAGTACCTAAGTTCTGACTACTGAGCTGAAGATACCCGCGGGGACTGATACGAACCCCACAAACAAACTAGGGATGATCTCAGGTACTCCGGAGGGTAAGCAGATCCTGCCCCACACGTGGCATCCGTCGTGTTGCTTATGTGATAACAAATCCGGTAAATAGTCTAATTCACCTGAGCAATTTAAAATCCTGTTTGATTCAAGAAATTTGTAAAAGGTAACAAAACATCCATCCTGTTGCTACATGACAACAGCAGTGAATGGTCGTAACATTCGGCTTCCATTAACGTTTTTATCATCGGATGTTTTATATAAAAAGTACTCAACAGATAATTCAAGCTTGAAAATTTTTACATGTGATTCAAAATTCAATCTTTTTATTGAGTAGACGACATTAAAACTCATTGTCGGTATTGTCAGCTTTTACAAATATCGTACTGTACATTTAACATGTTAAACATGTTAAACTGGAGTGAACTGTAATCCTGATGATTATTACATCTCATAATAATAATACATATTTTATATTCTCTTAATCATTTTAACATTCATGATGTATAATGAGGCATGTTATTTCTAATACGAACCTAAATCAAACAATATTTTAGCATACATAAAAGCATATGTGAGTCTTTCTTACTGGAATGCCACTATTGGGCCACAAAAAAGAAACACGCGTACTTGATGATTACGTTTATAAGTATGTAAGCTTGACTTCTCTTTACCTGACGATGTGGCGGACTATAACAATCGTTATGTTTTTTTGTATCAAAAAGTTCATCACAAGAACCGATTGAGTCGTACACAGTACTTAGTTAATCAGTGTGAGATGTTTGCACGTTGATAAAAGATGTCACCAGATACCATTTTAGGTGTTATGACTTGTTCACTTTGAATGACCTTTAAAACGAGAGGCGAAGAGGTATCAAAGGGATATTCAAACTCATACTTTTTTTAAGTTAAGATTTGTGTATAATTAAGAAATAATTCATGGAAGCCATAGATTTTTTGGAAATTTACACATGGCCTGGGCCGTGATATTCGAATTTTATCCTGAGCGTTAGCGAGGGATAAAATTAACGAATATCACAGCCCAGGCCATGTGTAAATTTCCAACAAATCTATGGCTTCCATGAATTATTTCGATTCTAATAGGACAAATACGATCATTAAAAAACTGAAGCGATGATGGGTATACCGTGTGTGGCTGTTCTATTTTACCCACTGTTCGATAATTGTAAAACAAATTTAATAAACCTGCATGAATGATTTCTTAACTAACCGCTAGAAAAAAAAATGTGATTACTTTTTTTACTTCTCAGTAAACCCAACATTTGCAATTTTAAATTTACATTTTTTATCGTAAGCTACCGTTAAATTCACTGTTGACATGTTGTAACCAAGGAGCCGCCATGTTGACTTGCTGAAATTAGTAAATTTAATAGAACAGAAAACAAGCAACACCTACCTCAATACTTTATTTTAATGCAATTGTGACTGTTTTGCTGAGTGTGAATTCGCATTACTATTAGACGTGTTACGGTACTTGTCTATCCCAAATTCATGTATTTAGTTTAATGTTTAATGTTATATTTGTAATTCTCATCGGATTTTGTCAAATGTGTTGACTTCTTTTCTATTGTATTTATGTGTTATGGAAAATAATATTAATCACCGCATTCATTTATTAGATTTAATTTTGTTCAACGTAATCAGTGCGATATTTTACGTTTGAAGTGAGATTCAAAACAAACCGGACATAGCTTTATAATATAGTTAATTGCTGCCTTAGTTTGCTATTAATAAATATTGAAATGTGCATTGTTATTAAGTGCAATATCAGTATTTAGTTCAAATGTATAAATCTTCGGTCAGTCCTAGTTCTATCTTATTCATTCAAATGACGTCATTTTTCATTTTTTGATGATCTGTTTTACAAATTCAAATGACGTCATCATTTTTTTGTCATTTTTTACAATTTCAAATATTACGTCACATATTCGGATGTGTCTACATATTGTGTTGCAAATGTCTGGTTATGTAATGTATTTCAGTTATTTCCTGTAATAAGTTAATATTTCAGTTCTATCATGTACAGCCTTTGTTTATTAATTTTATAAATTTACTGTTTGCAAAAGTATAAATTATTCTAAATGATAAGGATGTTCTGGTAACTAACAGAAAACCCTGACCGTTTTTGGCACAACTTTTTTTATCTTTTGGTCCTCGATGCTGTTCGACTTTGTACTTGTTTCGGCTTTCAAACTTTTGTATCTGGGCATCACTAGTACATCTTGTGTGGATAAAATGCACTTCTGGCGTATTAAAATTTTCAACTTGTTGCCTTTTGTTGGCTGTTGTTCGTATGTTTCTTTGTCAATTGTGTTCTCCATTTTATTTATATTGTAGTCCTGTGGTGTTGAGTTGTCATCTTAATGTTATATTTCACATGGCTATAAAAGGGGAGGTTTGGCATGCCACAAAACCAAGTTCAACCCACCATTTTTTTTTCTTTAAAAATGTCCTGTACCAAGTCAGGAATATGGCCATTGTTATATTATAGTTCGTTTCTGTATGTGTTACATTTTAACGTTGCGTCGTTTGTTTTCTCTTATTTTTGAGTGTAAATTCACATTGCGATAAGACGTGTCACGGTACTTGTCTATCCCAAATTCATGTATTTGGTTTTGATGTTATATTTGTTATTCTCGTGGGATTTCGTCTGTTGCTTTGTCCGTTTCTGTGTGTGTTACATTGTAGTGTCGTGTCGTTGTTCTCCTCTTATATTTAATGCGTTTCCCTCAGTTTTAGTTTGTTACCCCGATTTTGTTTTTTGTCCATAGATTTATGAGTTTGAACAGCGGTATACTACTGTTGCCTTTATGTATCCGAGTTTAGAAGGTAAACGCAATAGAAAAACCTTCAGCTTTGACGTTTTCATTCGTATGACGTCATGTTTTGAAATGACTTAATGCGCCAAAATCATTACTGGAATTTCGCGGAATTTTAATTTATTTTGTTTTTGTCCATTTTTCCGTTCTCTAATGTGTAAATTCTTTTTGTTATGCGTCAGAATCAGAATAAATGTTCTGTAGGGTTTTATTCAATTGTAATTGTTGACACAGCGAAATCCACAACCGTTTACACATAGGTTACGATACACGTGGATTTACGTGGGAGGCATATTTAAACAGCCATTTGTGTACATCTTGGAGTCTGCGCTAAGTATAGATATATCGAGAATTTTATCACGGTGTTGTTTACAAAGCGAAAGAAGCACGTCATATTAGAATGTTATTTATAGGATTACTGTCCTCAAATATATATATATATATATATAAATTGTCTACTTTTACAAAGAATAAAACATTCATATTGTGTGATAACATAATTACTTAACTCTAAATAAAAATTAAAAAAAATCAAACTAAGTTTCATAAAAACAAAATACCCAACGCTGATAAAGATATCTTGTTCTGCAAGATACAACTTTTTCTTTGATCAAAGAGTCTCAGATTAGAAAAAGGTGTTTGAAAATGAGAACAACAAGTTTGAAGCGGTTTTTTTATCACCAGCTATGTTTGATATTTTGTTTTGATTGTCCAATTCGGCAGGCAACAATCAAGGAATAGAAGACGGGATTGTGGTTTTGACAATTACAGATATATATCTCTTAATGTCATCTGTTTATTTCTGTATATTAACAGTTGATAAATTCTTGAAATATTCAAACCCCAAGGTTTTCTATCCTAGGTATGAAATACATTTGCTGTAAATAGCACATTTATTTGGAATTTACAGTTATAGATGAACAACGTATTATTTGATTTGACTTTGAAAGTGTTTTCATTTGAGCGTCACTGATAAGTCTTATATAGACGAAGTGTGTATTAGGCTGAACACAGTATAAGATTACCTTAGCCGTATTTGGCACAACTTTTAGGAATTTTGGATCCACAATGCTCTTCAACTTTGTACTTGTTATTTTTTATATGAGCGTCACTGATGAATCTTATATAGACGAAACGCGCGTCTGGCGTACTAAATTATAATCCTGGTACCTTTGATAACTATTTACACCACTGGGTCGATGCCACTGCTGGTGGACGTTTCGTCCCCGAGGCTGTCACCAACCCAGTAGTCAACACTTCGGTGTTGGCATGAATACAAATAATGTGGTCATTTTTATAAATTTCCTGTGCACAAAACTTTGAATTTTTCGAAAAACTAAAGATTTTCTTATTCCAGGCATAGATTACCTTAGCCGTATTTGGCACAACTTTTAGGAATTTTGGATCCTCAATGCTCTTCAACTTTGTACTTATTTGGCTTTATAAAAATTTTGATATGAGCGTCACTGATGAATCTTATGTAGACGAAACGCGCGTCTGGCGTACTAAATTATAATCCTTGTACCTTTGATAACTATTTACACCACTGGGTCGATGCCACTGCTGGTGGACGTTTCGTCCCAGAGGGTATCACCAGCCCAGTAGTCAACACTTCGGTGTTGGCATGAATACCAATAATGTGGTCATTTTTATAAATTTCCTGTGCACAAAACTTTGAATTTGTCGAAAAACTAAGGATTTTCTTATTCCAGGCATAGATAACCTTAGCCGTATTTGGCACAACTTTTAGGAATTTTAAATCCTCAATGCTCTTCAACTTTGTACTTATTTGGCTTTATAAAAATTTTGATATGAGCGTCACTGATGAATCTTATGTAGACGAAACGCGCGTCTGGCGTACTAAATTATAATCCTGGTACCTTTGATAACTATTTACACCACTGGGTCGATGCCACTGCTGGTGGACATTTCGTCCCTGAGGGTATCACCAGCCCAGTAGTAAACACTTCGGTGTTGGCATGAATACCAATAATTGGTCTTTTTATAAATTTCCTGTGCACAAAACTTTGAATTTTTCGAAAAACTAAGGATTTTCTTATTCCAGGCATAGATTACCTTAGCCGTATTTGGCACAACTTTTAGGAATTTTGGATCCTCAATGCTCTTCAACTTTGTACTTGTTTGGCTTTATAAAAATTTTGATATGAGCGTCACTGATGAATCTTATGTAGACGAAACGCGCGTCTGGCGTACTAAATTATAATCCTGGTACCTTTGATAACTATTTACACCACTGGGTCGATGCCACTGCTGGTGGACGTTTCGTCCCAGAGGGTATCACCAGCCCAGTAGTCAACACTTCGGTGTTGGCATGAATACCAATAATGTGGTCATTTTTATAAATTTCCTGTGCACAAAACTTTGAATTTGTCGAAAAACTAAGGATTTTCTTATTCCAGGCATAGATAACCTTAGCCGTATTTGGCACAACTTTTAGGAATTTTAAATCCTCAATGCTCTTCAACTTTGTACTTATTTGGCTTTATAAAAATTTTGATATGAGCGTCACTGATGAATCTTATGTAGACGAAACGCGCGTCTGGCGTACTAAATTATAATCCTGGTACCTTTGATAACTATTTACACCACTGGGTCGATGCCACTGCTGGTGGACATTTCGTCCCTGAGGGTATCACCAGCCCAGTAGTAAACACTTCGGTGTTGGCATGAATACCAATAATTGGTCTTTTTATAAATTTCCTGTGCACAAAACTTTGAATTTTTCGAAAAACTAAGGATTTTCTTATTCCAGGCATAGATTACCTTAGCCGTATTTGGCACAACTTTTAGGAATTTTGGATCCTCAATGCTCTTCAACTTTGTACTTGTTTGGCTTTATAAAAATTTTGATATGAGCGTCACTGATGAATCTTATGTAGACGAAACGCGCGTCTGGCGTACTAAATTATAATCCTGGTACCTTTGATAACTATTTACACCACTGGGTCGATGCCACTGCTGGTGGACATTTCGTCCCTGAGGGTATCACCAGCCCAGTAGTAAACACTTCGGTGTTGGCATGAATACCAATAATTGGTCTTTTTATAAATTTCCTGTGCACAAAACTTTGAATTTTTCGAAAAACTAAGGATTTTCTTATTCCAGGCATAGATTACCTTAGCCGTATTTGGCACAACTTTTAGGAATTTTGGATCCTCAATGCTCTTCAACTTTGTACTTGTTTGGCTTTATAAAAATTTTGATATGAGCGTCACTGATGAATCTTATGTAGACGAAACGCGCGTCTGGCGTACTAAATTATAATCCTGGTACCTTTGATAACTATTTACACCACTGGGTCGATGCCACTGCTGGTGGACGTTTCGTCCCCGAGGGTATCACCAACCCAGTAGTCAACACTTCGGTGTTGGCATGAATATCAATAATGTGGTCATTCTTATAAATTTCCTGTGCATAAACTTTAAATTTTTCAAAAAACTAAGGATTTTCTTAACCCAGGCATATATTACCTTAGCCGTATTTGGCACAACTTTTTGGAATTTTTATTCTCAATGCTCTTCAACTTTGTACTTGTTTGGCTTTATGAAATTTTGATATGAGCGTCAATGATTAGTCTTATGTAGACGAAACGCGCGTCTGGCGTACTAAATTATAATACTGGTACCTTTGATAACTATAAGCAAAGTATCTTTGATAAGTTTATATAGAAAAGAACTGTTTAGTACATTTAAATATCAGCTGTATTTGTACGAGGCTGAGAAACAGGTGTAATAAGAGTTCAACGTGCTATTTCTCCTGCTTCGAATCGAGTACAGATACAAGTTATATTTAAAAACACTACCTTATTCGGCAAATAATTTTAAATATGTTTTGTTTTGAAAACAAAAAAAACTCAAATTTATTCCATTTATTTTCGATTTAAAATCCTTTGAGTCCCGCGAAATTATATTCTCGAATGGTAAACAATAACACATCGCTCAAAGTTAATAATTATTTATCATAACATACCAAGTAATTTCAACAGTAAAAATAAATTACAAAACATTGTCTGATTTAAATCAAAAGTTTATAATTTTTCCTACGCTTCAGAATTTTGAACTGAACAAGGTATTCACTGAACATGCTGAAATTGACATTCTTGCATGGTTGTTTTTGTGTGTTACATATGAACACATTCCAGTTTTAAACTAGATGATGGTCGCCGTAGAAAATGGAGTTAATTCTGTTTTTTATGTTTGTCTGTTAGCCAAAAATTTGTTTAATATTCATTTTGCTCTAAAGAAATGCTAGAAAACAAACAGAACGTAAATTAATCTATAATTCACATACGGTCAAGCGATATGTCATTGGAATGCGACTGCAATACTCATTCTGAGGTCATGCACGTTTATACAACACTCGTCAACAGCAATACACAAACGTAGTCCGGCAGTGGGCGGGGTGTTAATGTGATACATGTATAGTATACAAATACAGCGTAGCAATAGCTGTTGGACTGGAAATGTATGATAAGACACCTAATTGCAGGATAACAAGTTTAACCCTAACACTAACCTTTTATGTAAAGTAAAAAAAAATGTGTATATAAACGGACTGAGGTGCATAAACAAGAGAACATCATCTTTGAATCATTTAGTGGAGATGTTAACCACGATAATAAAAAATAACGGGATATAATGAACTAGCTACATTCGATTTTCTTTAGGTCGTAGAACAGTCATAAATGATGCGTAGTTAAGGAACTCATTTTATAAAAGGAGAAAACCTCAACGGTTAATGAGTGATATATAAGAAAACGTTTCGTGCAAAATATTAAAGAAAATTATAAACCAATCGTCAAGAGAACCATTGAAGGTCTTTCCACAAAAAAACATGTATTTAATATGAAAATAGTAAAATTTGGTATAAAATGTCATTTCTAGCTTCAAATGATAGCTTTTGTACGCTGATTCCCAAAAAATATGATTTATATACAATAGTTTTTAAATAAGGAAGATAATTTGTTACTTCCGGTTTGAAAAATATTACTTCTGGTATTATTCAACGTTTAATTGACACTGATACCAAAAATATCTGGTTCTATAAACTTTTATATTAATTAAGTACAAAAAAAGATACTTCCGGTTTACACAAGGTCACTTCCGGTTGGCTTTTCTAAAGTAAAATGGTTTGAAACCTAATGCAAAAGTCCCATGGCTTTCTCATGTATACATATGAGATAAAAGCAAAGGTCATAATCTAGAACGTCAATTTAACCTCTGACCTTGAGCTCATTTTAAGTTTATTACCCAAGGACCTCAAATCAAAAGACCCTAGCTCTTAATTATATTTGGTTCATGAGTTATATCACCATATGCATATTTTAAAATAAAAGAGGGGAGAAAATTCTAATTTGATGTAAGTATACCCTTGAAACCAATATGAATGTGTTACGACATGTCGCAACTAACAATTAACTAAAGATATGTTGTCGATATCTTATTCGTGTTTGAAAGAGGTGAAAATAAGCCAAAATCCAAATTTAGAAATGACCTTGACCTTATTTTCCTTTTTTTGTACCAAGGACCTCAAATCAAAAGACCCTAGGTGTCTATCACTTATGGTTTACCAATTACAATTACATTTTACTTATTCTAAATACAGAAGGGGAAATAACTCTCATATGAAGTTGCCAGACTTCTTCGGTCAAAATTATTCTTAACATCCTGAGGATATAACGAGCAAATTGGAGACATAAATTTGCACAAGCAAAATAGTGTTTGGGAAGATAACTCATACAATAACAAGTGTTCGGTTCGATATCATATGCAAAAATTCTAAGCGACATCTTGCGAAACGAAAAAGCACCGTCAGAAAAAATTGAGATGAAAAAAAAATACTAATCAGAAGAAAACCAATAGGTCTTATACATTATGTGTAGCAGATCAAATCAACTTGATTACACAAAAGGCACATTTTCATTTGTGTTTCAAAAACTAATATCTCTACTTAATAAAGCTACATGAAACTCAAAACATATTGTATTTGTTTCTTAGACTACACAAACAACATATTTCAGATTTTATAAATTAAAGCGGAACTATAGATATTCCTTATTTCAATTGACACTAACATCATTTCTGTTTCTTTGTTGATGTCTATTGCATAAGGAGATTTGATCCCATCAGCCTCTGATAGTATTGTCTTACAGGTTTTACCATCTGGTGAAACTACTACGATTCTAGTTTTGCCACGAGAAGCAATATAAACAAAGCCATTATTGTCTAATGTAATTCCTTGTGGAGATTTAATTTCATCGTGTTTAAATATCCACAAAGGTTCTACAGTACTTTTGTAGCAGTAAATTTGGTTTTCATTATTAATGGTCCAGTAGATATTTCCATTTGATAATGCAATATGATATGCGCCAACGCCTTCTAAGATTGTAAGAGACATATCATTTAGATTTACAATGGTACTTTTCTCAATACCGCTGACCACCAGTGTTTCACCATCACTTCCTACTGCATCACACTGATGAGAAACATTAACTGATCTAATAATTGTATTCTTTTCTATGTCAACTAACGCTGTCTGATTTGCTGATCCTAATGCTACAGCCACTGTATTATTGCCAACTAGACAAGCATCCAATAGAGTTTCTGTGAATGAATATACTTTTCTCACAAAGATGCCATCATCACCGAATAGCAGTACTCGTGCTTTATTGTAATCGAACATTACCAATTTTCCGTCGTGTAATACAACACAAGCCCATACATTCAAAATTTTCACATCTTCCGGAATTGTCAATCTTCCAATAAAGAATGGCTTAATATCTCTAATTTCAGGAGAACTTGGTACCAAATGCTGGGCTTCATTTTTCCTTCCGGTCTTAACTCGGAGATTAGAAGACGTGGTTGTAACAATAATCTCTCCAAACGATTTAACATGTTGTAAAATTGATTCAAGTTCCGATGAAATTTTGACTTCTAAGTTTTCCTCATTAAAAATGTCCCTGCTTCCTAAATCAGCTATGTATTTCGCTGCTTCTGACGTAGTTTTCTCAATTTCTCTCAGACCAACATACGTTTGTAACTCAGTTGAATTTTCGGTCAACTTATTAAAATCTCTTAGCATCTGATCTATTTGACTGGCTCGCCGTTCCATTTGTTGTATGAAACTGTTCATGTTTGATTTCAGCTTTAAATGATTAGTTTCTAAGTCATTGAGCATTTTTTGTTCTAATCCGTTTAAATACTCATCTATCGACTTTCTCATAGTCCGGACTTTCTCCACGGCTTTTCTTTTCTGAATATTGTTGGTATTGATTCTGGTTTTCAATAATCGTATCGCTTCAAATAAGTCTCCCTTTACATCCTTTAAATCCTTTTGAAAAAGTTGAACGGACGCAGATGATTTTACTTTCTTTAGAATCTCTGACAATGGTTTCATGTCACTACATTTCTGGTGCTTGTCGGTTTTACACTTGACACAACAGGGACAGGAATGAACAGAACAGTAAAGTTCAAACCTTGTGTTGTGGTCCCTGCACATACTACGTATCTCTTTGATTAATGTAGGTAATTTTTGATAATCTTCAGCTGATATTGGTTCATGGCTTTTAAACCGTCTTGACTTTCGGTGAAGTTTTTCACAGTCTCTACAAAAGAAATTCTCACATTCTTTGCACCATGTGACTGCTGACTTGGATAATCCACCATCATAACAAATGGAACAAAAGTGCTTGATTGATGCGGACATTGTTTTTATATACTATTGAAAAGTATCTAACATTTCATTATCCTAAAATAGAAAATCATGAACTAATAAATATCTATTTGTCTTTTTTATCATTGGGTTTCTGCTCAGTTGACTTTGATTAAAATCAAATATGCCCTCTAAACTTTTAAACATTAAACTTTGACTTTCTAAATTAAATAAAAGCGATCAGAAATGGACATGTTTTTCAAAAAGAACAATTTCAAGCAGTCACTTAAAACATCTGTATTTTATGACGATCCATTTTGAATGTTCAACTGTTTTGGCAAGAGCAGGATAGGAGACAGATATTTGAATTATTGATAATATTTCACAAAAGATCAAATGTGTTAACATGATGAAATACCGGTACTTGTCTGATTAGATAAAAAAGGTTAATAAATCTATTCCTGTGCATACAATAATGGTGGATAACAATCTTGGAGTCTGAAACACAAATGCATTATTGAGATACACGTACTTGTTTCAATTTAAAAAAAAAACCAGTTTTTTACTTCCTTTTTATGCAAAAATTCTAACTTTGACTTTCATTAAAATGAACAAAAAAATGTAACATCTTTTTGTATAGCTTTTCTTAAAATCCGACAATTCGAAATGAATAAAAAAACTGGGTTACGTTACAATTTGCGTGCTGTTATTTAAAAAAAGTTTTTTTTACTGTATTTCTTGATAGTTGCATTTCGTATGTCAAAAAAATTAAAACTCGACGTTTGTGACGTCACATTCCAAACAAGTTTAGTTCCATATTATTCTGTTTGAATTGTCTTTATCAAGTAAATATCTACCACGCTTATCAGTGGTTTTACTACAAACCGATGGGTTACCTTGCAACATTAGAGTGAACATTCATTTTCCTTGAGAATACTTCACCTAACTTTTTAAAGTAGATCTTAACTATTTATCGAAGGTTAACATCAAAAGGGTTTCTTTTATCATAAATCTGTTAGACAAAGAAGGTAGTTTCATTTTCAAGTACCCGATTACATATTGAAAACACGTGAGTAGTTATTTTATTTGACTTGTATTCAATTAAACATATACTAAGCCATCAATCATTGGTAATACTTAAAACGTTAACAAACATCATAAACAGAGATAATGTTCAGTACACTTGAAAAAGCTAAAAGTCACTGCACGATTTATAAATTTCCCCTTAAATCAAAAGTGATACAAACCTTCTCTGATTTTTAGAATCAATTGTTAAAACTGTGCAATATCATGTCTAATGTTTAAATATACCCTATTGTAAAATTATACTGCCATAAAATGACAGAAATAGCATTAACTGGTAAAGTGGCTAACTAACTAACTAAATAACTTGCGAATCCATAGAGAATTATACTTGGAAAAATCTGTATCATATGCCGTATCATCCCGAGATACCAATATCAGCCAGAGGGCCTTTAGGCCCAATGCATGATATTGGTCGAGGGTAATATGGTATGTGATACGGATTTTGCCATGTTTTATACGCTTTATCATGTTTTTCAACAGGAGAGTATATATAAATTTCTTTCTGATCCCTAGCATCTTGGTTACATTCAGTTCTACTTTTTGTTACTCATCCAAAGCACCTGGGTTACATGACAATTTGCGTGCTGTTATTTTAAAAATATTTTTTTACTGTATTTTTTGATAGTTGCATTTCATGTGTCAAAAAAATGAAAACTCGACGTTTGTGACTTCACATTCCAACAATGACGTCATTCAATAAAATGCGTCATGCCAGAATGACCTTTCATTTAGGACCCATTTTCAGAATGATTTTTTCTGAAAAAGCTTGCATAAAATGTAAAAATGAAAAAAAAAACAAATCAGTAGGGTTGTGATAAAGGTGCGATAAAGGTAAGGGGTGTGATAAAAGGTGTGATAAAGGGTATGATAAAGGGTATGATAAAGGGTGCGCACCAAAGTGGCGCGATATGGATTAACCAGCTGGCCATTTATCAAATATTCAAAACTACTGTATTTACTAATAAATGTATGATAATATCAGATTATTACATGGCATTTTTCATATCGTATGTATTATCAGCCCTAGGTTCAATATCAGCACAAAAGCCGCAGGGATGATAATACATGCGATTTGAAAAATGACATGTTATGATCTTTTTATCATATGCTTCAACAATGGAGAAAAATAATAGTTTCATTTATTGATCCTTTTACGTGGTTCCCAAATTGATTTCAAAGAGTGAAAAGTTCACGGACTTCGGACCCCAAATTTAGTACATTCGATATGAAATCTTTCTATCATATGCCTCAACATAAAAGAAACATATTTTAATATAGACGAATTTGAAGAAAAAAAAATAATAATTCAACAATAAACATAATGAACACTGTTTGAAAAAGTTTTTTATTTTACACAATATACTTTCCAGTATCAAAATAATTGTTTTGTACACTACTTTGTAATGTTTTTCACTGAAAACGTAGCATTGAGGTGTATTTTCCGGAAATTGCCGAGTATCACCGGAATGCCATGCGATAACATTACGGAAAGGCATGTGATAACGATCGAAACATGTGATAAACTTTTCATATCAGCCCGCTAAGCACCAATCCGAAAAATATGGAATTTACGTAAATGTAATGCTATTATCATACAGTAAAAATCATATGTTATATAGTCTAAGTATGAGAACAGGTTTATCTTTGATCAGTTAAAAAAAATATCAAAGAAAGGAAAAACGTTTCTCAAATTTTTGAATTGAAACAAGACGATGATTTTATGTGACCGTTATGAAACATATATATTTCCTCTTATATTTAATGCGTTTCCTCAGTTTTAGTTTGTAACCCGGATTTGTTTTTTTCTCAATTAATTTATGAATTTCGAACAGCGGTATACTTCTGTTGCCTTTATTTCTATAAATACACCGTTATGAAACATATTTATATAAATGCACCTTTATGAAACATATGTATATGAATGCACCTTTATGAAATATATTAATATAAATGTATCTTTTGACTTTATAATTAAATCGTTCATAAATATTGGCCTAATGGCACTTTCTGACAAAAAAGAATATTTAGTAAAATGTCCAGGCTTAAATACAAAAATGCCGAATGAAAAATATAAACCTGTATTTTCATTTTACATTTTCATTTTTCTAAAACAAGCAAAATGAAAAGAAAAAAGGAGAATGACCCAAACAAGCAATTGAACCATTGAACCTGTGGTTTTACTGATAGAATTAAGAAACACAGTCTTTATATATAATTTTGAAAAACGAACATATAATCGATGCACAAATAGTCCTAGTCGGTTGTCTGCAAGGTTTGTTTTTCACGACTTATAACTTGTTGTCTGAATAATTTTAAAAGATCTATGCAATGCTGGTATTCCTAAAAAGACATTTTTTTAGCATCGGTTTGTGTGTTTATCCAGAAAATTAAACCATTTATAAAGCTGAAAAGTGTCATGACCACAACGTCTGTCTATCCAGAGTGAGCTATAATGTTCTACTTTCTATTTTTATTGAGTTTCTTATTCATTCTATGCAGAAAAGGAATTATTATATCATATATCTAATAGGATAGGACAGAAAATATCGATGAAATATCTTGAATTAAATTTACCAACGTTAAATGACTTTGCAAATTTCAGAAATAACTACTTGTCCACAAACATAGATTTTAAAAATTTCTTTAAATTGATATCTTACCTTAAAAAACGGAGTAAAACATGAATGTTTGCTGAGGCGTTCCCAAGCCTTGATTATGGTAACATTTTCTTTTACTTTTACAAAATTTACAATAAATAAAAAATATGGATGGGGTCTTTAAATAATAAACCAGTCAGATAAAGAAGGTCGTTAAATTTACAAGCACTTTTTTGTATGCTAACAGATGACAAGATAAGACTTGACGTGCATAAATAAAACAAAATTAAAAGTCATCATTTTGTGCCTGAAATCGAAAAAAATTTAGGTTGATACGATATTCACACTATATTAGAGAAATCATGTCGACATTGACTTATTTTTCAAAATAAATTGGCATTTTACACATTGTTTCAGGAGATAAAGAATATAGACCAAGATATTTTTGTAAGTTTATAAAACTTATTTCAATTTTTCTAATCGTTCAAAAATTAACCTCACGAAACCTTCTCCTCTCAAACATTAATCATTGAAGGATATAACCATTTTTGAATTTCAGATGTTAAATGTAGAAAAAAACACGTTTCAATAGTTATCAAGGGTACCCGGCTTATAATTTGATACGCCAGTCGCGCGTTTTGTCTACATCAGACTCTCAGATCAAAACAGTTATAAAGCCAATGAAGTACAAAGTTGAAGAGCATTTAGGACCAAATATTCCAAAAAATTAGACTATATATAACATTTATTTAGTAGCAGTGCTGCTATATGGGGCAGAATGCTGGAGAATGACAGAAAAAGACATCAAAAAGCTCTCCAGTTTTCTGCGGTTGCCTTAGAAAGATCTTAATGATATTCTGGGCGCGTAAGGTCACTAACAAAGACCTCCATGAAACAACAGGATCCAACAACATGGAGACTTTATTGAAGCAGAAAGGTGGAGATGGATTGGCCATGTTCTTAGACGAACAACAGAGGACTTGACCAGAGTCGCCCTCAGATGGACACCTGAGGGAAAAAGAAAGAAAGGAAAACTTGGAGAAGAACAGTTGAAGCTGAAACGAAAGAACACGGAATCAGCTGGGGCTAAATAGAAAAGCACAGCACACAGATAAGTGGAAATATCTAGTCCTTGCCCTATGTGCCTCCGGGCATAATAAAGACTAGGTAGATATTCCAAAAAGTGATATAAAATACGGCTAAGGTAATTTATGCCTGGGATAAGAAAACCCTTAGTATTTCGAAAAAATCATAATTTGGAAAATAAGAAATTTTATTGCTGACTACTGGCTTGTGATATCCTCGGGACGACACGTCCACCAGCGGTGGCATCGACATAAAACTCAGATATGGGAAAGAACAGCTGAAATCGACAATAGGTAACCGTCACGAATAGGTTGAAAGATATGATGGGCTGATGTCGTTTTCTCAATTTACTAGCGACATGTTTTTCTTAGATCTTTCGATACCAGTACAGTCGTCTGTTCTATTGTTTTACTGAGTGTATCCTATTTCCATTGTGACATTTCGACTGATAGTGTATTTACACTGCATGTGATGCATGTATATCCAGAGATGAATATCCTCCCGACTTAACCAGCCTCTCCGTTTGGAGTTCATACGATTTCGTCGGGTTTTGTAGGTTATTTTTACTAACGAGATACGAACATCGAAAAACTGCTGTCATATTAGTTTGATGATCTTATCTTAAAACAGGGGGGAAAGATATCAGAGGGACAGTCATACTGATAGCTTGAAAATAAATGCCATGGCTAAAAAATAGAAAAAGACAAACAGACAAATAATAGTACAGGACAATGTTATTAAAAATCCGGTAAATAGTCTAAATCGGTAGGTCACAATCGTGAAAAGGGAAGGGTATTGTAATAACGACATAAACACATATCCGATATCATATGTGAAACGGTTATTCCATAATGGTCAACCAACTCGTGATGGCGTTCGTAAAATTTACGAAGGTATGACTTCAACTTCACCATTTGAAACTCTTGGTTTAATAGCTTTCATATGAGCAGCAATACTCTATCAAGTACTCAAATACTCCGTATGCAGGCGCTGCTGAAATGTTGCTTATACTCGATTTATTTCACTTGACTGGGCGGAGTTTAACCGGTTCGCTCATAATAAACCAGTCCATCTTTATATAGGTGTTTTATGATAAACTCATTAATGAGGTGTCCAGTCATTCTTGTGTAAATTCCTTTGATGACACTGATAGGTGATCAGTAATAATTATAACGGCAATCATCCTTAGCACACACATCTTCAAATAGACTGTCCTTATGCAAATTAAAACGTAAGCTCCGCCCTATCAGTTGAAATAACATTGGTAATACATAGAAATGGAAAGTTAAATATTGGGAAGCTGAAATTATCTCTTTTGTCATAAAGTTTTGTTTTTAACCGGCATTCATTGTCAAATTAAAACGTAAGCTCCGCCCTATCAGTTGAAATAACATTGGTAATCCATAGAAATGGAAAGTTAAATATTGGGAAGCTGAAATTATCTCTTTTGTCATAAAGTTTTGTTTTTAACCGGCATTCATTGTCAATTTCTAGATGTAAGACAAAATATGAGGCTGTCTTAACTGTATGTGTAGTATCCTTTATCTCTATCTCGATTGGATAGATTCGTTCAACATAGTCAGCAAATATTTATTATTTAGTGAGAGAACATCATCTACATAGCGGAACGTAAAGTAAACAAAAAATATTGTGCTAACGTCTGATCTTTCTTCATGAGAAGTTCCTGATGAAGTCAGCCTCATAATAATAAAGAAACAAATCGACAAGAAGAGGAGCACAATTAGTTCCCATTGGAATACCGACAGTCTGTTGAAAAACACGTCCTCCAAACGAAACAAATATGTTGTCAACCAAGAAATCAAGCATCTTGATAATGTTCGTTTCAGAGAATTTTTTGTTTGAATCAGAGGGATTGTTTACAAAGTAGGATTTATCCCTCCCCAAGATTAGATACTGGTATCTACGTTCGCCATTTCTTTTAATAAAACAAAGAAATACCAACTCTTTCAAATTGTCTTTTAGTTTGAATGGGGAATTATTACATGAGCAGCAACAAGACGGCTGCAACATGTTGAGCAGGATCTGCTAACCCTTCAATAGCAACCAGGGATCACCCCCATTTTTTTTTAATTTGGTACGTTTTGCACAGTCTTTAATTTTCTATGGTGTGTTTTGAATGCTGTCGTTTGTCTGTTTGTCTTTTTCTTTTTTAGCCATGACGCTGTCAGTTAATGTCTTACTTATGAATGGTAGTCAGCACTTCGGTGTTGACATGAATAGCAATTATGTGGTAATTTTTATAAATTTCCTGTTTACAAAACTTTGTATTTTTTTTAAAACTAAGGATTTTCTTATCCAAGGAATAGATTACCTTAGCCGTATTTGGCACAACGTTTTGGAATTTTGTGTCTTCAATGCTCTTCAACCATTTGTTTGGCATAATAACTTTTTTGATCTGAGCGTCACTGATGAGTCTTATGTAGACGAAACGCGCGTCTGGCGTATTTAATTATAATCCTGGTACCTTTGAAAACATTTTATGAAAATGTCCAGATGGTATCGTTCGACTCTCTTTTGAAATGCGTTTTGTGACGTTAGATTTAAAAATAACGTTTTTCTAAATAATGATTACTCTGATTTAAAAAAAAATATATAGTCATTATATATGAAAATATTTATATAAAGTTTTATAATCCATTTTCAATGACACTACATACTCCAAGTAAGTTTTAAACATATTAAGTTGCAAAAAATAACAATCACATATTGTTGTTGCATTTACAATTTGTGATTGTAAGTTCAAAAAAGAACACCTCCAAACATAACATAACAACATCTGTTCAGTAATAATTTCGAAAGCTTGAATAAGTTGCTAACTTTTTGGACAATTTTAACCACAGAAGTGAATTAATTAACACTGTAAGCACTTGCTCCAAAGTTGAACTAAAACAAAATGTATTGTCCAGATATGAATAATTAACGAGTGTCATTTTACTACCAAAGAGACACTGTAATTCGGTGGCAAAGATATGCTTGAATTTAACGCAGCATCAGTTTTCTTTAAAAATGCATCTTATCTGAGAACGTCAAAAAAAATATATCTGGTAAAAAGAACGAACCAATAACTGTGTACTAGGTGTTTATGACTGTTTTCCGTGCGATACAATGCACCTTAATGGCAGATATTTTTCGTTGTTTAAAGAAACTGATCTTAAAAAGTTCCGAAAAGCCATTATATTGTATATATGCTATTGTATCATGCTGTTTGCTTTCACAGTCTGTCAATGATTGGAGAACATCCTAAACACTAAACTGATTATCAAACTTTCTTAAAAAGATCCGATGAAACTCGATAAATAAGTCTTTCTTTACTGGTTTTCAGATAGCCTAGATGATTGCATTATAGTTTCAACAGGTCTGCACTGTTAAGTCAAAGTAGCCGTTCATTTAAAATGTGTCCGAGCGGATCAGATTGTCTACTACGACTAACTTCATTTTATAAAGGTATCGAACTGTATAAGATGCACTAATTAGCTTAATTTTTCATAGGTTCCTATTGTTTTAATGTTTAATGTTTCGTGTGTATTCCGTTGCATTTGATGAATTAGTAATTAGCTGTGAAATGAAATCAAACAGGTGATTGACAATAGATGTTTATTAAAACAAATATGGTTATAACACAAGCCATTTAGTTTTTTTCTTCGTGCACATACATGTATCAACATATATTTTCTTGTGGCATTCTATGAACTTACATATGAATTAAGTATATTAGTAACATTTTCATTAATATAGAATTAATAGTAATAGTAGTGCAAGAAATATATGAGCATACATATGGTATGGTTTAACAGTATACAAATAATATCAAATACTCGTATACATACAAGTATATGCATTTACCTCATTGAAATTTAATTAATGACCTTAGCCCAGGGATTCCAGTACAAGTTGTGTTCTTCCACACTTAAGTATTTTGAAGAAATATGTTTCTCTAAAATTCCCGTACAAGTTGTGTTCTTCCACACCACATAAGTATTTTGAAGAAATATGTTTCTCTATAATTAAGGTTTCTTTTATGTAATCTTGAAGACCTTTTATATGCGGTCTTATATCTTGAATCTTACATCTGTAAATAAAGTACTTCGTCAGCAAGATAACTGTATTTTTAATAAAATTCAGTTTATAACTTTCATAAAGGCCAAAAATGACAATTTTCAAATTAAGTGGAATTTCGATAAGAACCTTATCGAAAATCCAACAATTTAGATTGTCCCAAATGTTGGCTACAATATGACAACACCAAAGTAAAATGTACACAAATTAAAATCAACAAGTTTAAAAAGTAGAACATTTGTCCCTAAGATATTAAACCAAACCTTCCCATTTTTACTGCTACAAAATCTGTAGGTAAAGTTCCTTGATTTATAATAGTATACATGTCCTTTGGGCCTTTTTCAGACTTGAAGACAATATTAATATTGTAATGTATAATAGCTCGATATTTTTTTTCTCTTTCAGTGTTGATTCCAATGGATTGTAGCCACTTTTTTTTAGTGGTAATATAACTCCATTAAACTGTAGAAACATGGGTTTGAAATTATACATAATTAAAAATTTTCATATGTTAATATATGTTTATGTTCATCTAACAGGTCAGTTACAGTCCTTATCCAATGTTGTGCTCCATTTTTATAGTAAACGCTGACATAATCAATTTCAATATGTTCGTTATGCCATATAGATGCAGAAATGACTTTCTCAAAATGAAATGGATGAAACACAAGCCATTTATAATTAGGTTTCTGACAGGGTCGTACCTAGATTTATTTGCTGATATTTATCAATTTACCCATTTTGCTTTAAAAGCGAACAACAACATGAACATAATACCATCAATAGAAGGACTATTTGCCGTTTTTAATGGTAATTGTTGTACAAAACGAGGAATCTTTTTCAAAGAAATATTTGTTATTTCATAATATTTTATCAATAATAAATGTTTAAGATATTTTGAAATCCAAGAAGTTCATGTCCTAGTTTTCTGATTAGATTTAATTCTACCATGTTTATCTCTTATCTACGTTTTAGTGTGTTCGCTGCTTTATCATAATTCTTATATTTAATGCGTTCCCCTCAGTTTTAGTCTGTTACCCCGATTTTGTTTTTGTGCATAGATTTATGAGTTTTGAACAGCGGTATACTACTGTTGCCTTTCTTTATCATAATTCTTGACCTAGAAAGACTAATCAATTTGACAACAACGGAATAGTCCATTATACTATCTTTTCCACTTTCATTAATGGTCTTCTATTTTTTATTGTCCTCTTGATATTTTTTGTAGATCTTTTAATACCTATATTATTTTCACAGAAAAAAAAACGTTTGTAATATCGGTTAAAAAAGCATATTCATTTAGACATAGTTATGTTAGAAGAAGGATAATCCTAACATCTCTATTACACAAAATATTCAAGCGTGAAGAAATAACTTACACAGTAAATTTGTTTTCTTTCGATACTATTGCAATTTAAAGTACTTTGTTGCATCATATTATAGATACTGCATATTTGAGTTCACTTTTAAGAAGAGTCTTTAGAGACATGTCATTCAGATTCACCTTCGTAGTTTTTTCACCACCACTGATGACCAATATTTGACCATCGCTTCTTACTGCATTAAAATGATGAGCAATTTTAATTATTTGAATACGTGAACTCTGTCCCATATCTTTCAGTGGTGTCTGCTTTGTACCTCCAAATGTTACAGCCACTATATTGTTCTTCACAAGACAAGACACATTTCAAATGGAATTAATGTCATAGTTACTACTTTTGTTTGCAAAGATAACGTCATTACCGTAGAGCAGTATTACCATCAGGTAATACAATAAATGCCCTTATATTTATATTTTCTGGCTTTGAGAGTCGTCTTAACAAGACTAGCTTCATTTGTTCAAATATAGGAGGAATTTCAGTATTATTTTGAAGAGAAGAAGGGCTAGTATTAATACTGATATCTCCAAATGATTTGAAATTATGTAGAACAAATGTCAGAGCAGATGAAATGTAAACCTCTAAATTCTTTAACTTAAAGTAGTTGCCTCTTTCTAAATATGTAAAGTACTTTGATGCTTGCACTGTACTTTTTTAAATCTGTTTAAGACCAACATACATTTGTAGGTCTGTTGCATTTGTCGTCATTTTCTTGAAATCGATTTGCATTTTGTGTATCTGACTGGATTGCTGTTTTTTTTTTTTGGCTGTACGAGAGAGATATTGTTTGGTATTAACGTTGAATATTTAGACTTCATGTCATAGATTATTTTATTCTCTAATTGGTTTAAATAATTATATATCGACTTCCTCAAGCAGTGGATTTTCTGCACGGCTTTGTGTTTTGATTAATGTTTGTAATGATCCAGGTCTCTGCACTGGCTACCTCCTTATTGCATGAATGAAGGTAAATCTTGATAACTTTTAGAGGATAAGGTTTAAGGTTTTTATACACTGTCTTGACATTCGATGAGGTTTTTCACAGTCTCCATTAGAGAAAACGTCACATTCTATACACCACGTTATTGTTTCCTTTGAAACTCTACCATCATGGCAAATAGTACATAATTGCTTGACTGATGAGGTCATTCTCCTCGCTTCACTGTCGAGATTAAAGCAATATTTGTTGTCCCTAAAATACAAAAAATTAGATTTTTCCCCCCTATGTTATACTTTTTGTCCCTGAAATTAAGTTAAATGCTTAAAGCAAATATAGATTATTTTGGAATAAGCACATGCATATACTAAAGTTTATTTTGTGTAAGATGTTAAAGCATATGTTTGAAAGACACGAGAATCAATAGAAATATAAAGGCGTCTTTAGTTTTTAATGTGTTGAATTCTTGTTTCATAAATGTAAACCCCTCAACCAATTTTGTTTGAAAGATACTTATTGCTGTCCTGAATGTTTGAAGTTTAAAGAAAAGAATAATTTTGGTAAATGTCATTGAAAAAAATATTTGACCCTTCAAAATTTGATGAATACTTATCTTAAATTGAATTATTATCTCAAGCGATGCAATCTATAAAAATGACTTCGGGGAACGGTTGTCATTTATAAGTTTGTTAATTGACAACTGCATAATTTAAATTTCTCAGTGTGAAGGTAATCAATGGTCAGTGAAAACTAGTTTTTGTTTTATAGAATTGCGAAATTATTTTCTAAGCAACTGAAGACATAATTAATTGTATATTCAATTGGTTGCTACACAATCATTTTGGGAATTTTTGCAGAACTTATTGTAAATTAATTGCCGACTTACTTGGTTTACTTTGTAAATTAATTGCAGATTTGCTTGGTTAATTTTTGTAAATCATAAATAGTTTGTTCAGATAGTAATTAAAGTCACCATTGTCTATTAGTGATTGTCTTGTCTCCATACGGCATAGTTTAACTTAACGCTTGTCTGCCCCAAAGGCGTAGATAACATTAGCTGTATTCAGTACAATTTGTATGATATTTTGGTTTATGTGCTCTCACTTTTTAATTTTGTCTTCCAACTTTTTTTATTCTAGCTAAAATGAGTATGATGTATGATGTATGATGTTGTACCAAATTCTAAGCCTGGTGCATATAAAACGATTCCATCGTCACTGAGTGGATGCGCTGCCATATGCTGAGGCCGTTTCATCGATGAGGATACCACCAACCCAGTATTCAGCACTTTTGTGTCTACATGATCATGTTATTCGTCTACTGACTGAAAGGATTTTCAAAAACGCTGGAAATATAGATTGACTTTTTTTATGCGCTTTTTGTAATTTGTGTATTCCGAGAATGTATTTTGTACATTTAATTGAAAATCCGATTAGGCAAAACGCAAATGTGTTTGTGATGCCCCGAAAGAAGCTGTAGCCGTGGTTGCATAATTAAAGGTGTTCTCATGATAAGTTAGAGATAGTGGATTCTTTATTAAGAAAGTAAAGGTTGCTCCGAAGCACGACAAATTATACCTCGTCTTGAATTATGTGTCGCTGTTCATACAATTGGCACAACAGAGATAATTACAGAACAACTATACATAATAATGATAATGAAATCTCCAAATTCTATACAGATAGCCAAATAGTACTCGGCTATATCTCAAATGACGAAAACATATTTTTTGGTGCATTTTGCTAACCGTAAAGGTCGAATCGAATTATTTAGTACACCGAAACAATGGAGTCATAGATTAACAAAACAAAAATTCAGCTGAACTCGCCAACGTCCATGTTAAGCTAGTGATTTACCGTCAAATGAATGAATTAGAGGACCGAGTTGCTTAACAATAAACATAATGATGATCAGGAACGTTTTCTGTTCGTCGATCCCGAAATTGATAAAGAAGTAAGGATAGCTCGTTGATATCGCTCAACCCAATATGAGATTACTATGGTACGTTCCATGTTAGAGGTCGTATTAGATATATGAACAACTGTAGCCGTCGTAGGGTCGTAACATAGCGAACATGGCATACATCCGTATATTGTTCGAGGAAACCATCATGTTTTAGGTGTTATGAATTTCATCGGGTTTTATGTGTAACTTTAATTTGTTTCTTTCGAATCGATATTAAAGATTAGAACATCGGTAAACTACTGTTGCCTTAATTTCTCTTATTTTGTGAGTGTAAAATAAAAACAAATGGTGTTCAAAATATTTCCAACATCACACTTTTTGATTCAAACACACAGATGGAAGCATTACAAACTTGCATTACAATGTTCAATTCCAATATTAAAAACATGTTTATTCACAAGTTTACAGTTCGGAAGCTTCGACAAAAGTTATGTCACTTTTTCCACTGGTTGAATTTCTCTCAAAAACTATTAAATGGTGAGTGTAAGGAATGTTGCTGAAAGAAGACAAAGTCATGTGACTTTTAGGTGGAATGTTGTTGTATTCCTTGTCCATCTGTCCATTACAGTTTAGTGCTCTGATGACATCAATACCATCATTGCTTTTTTTCATGTGACTTTTAGGTGGAATGTTGTTGTATTCATTGTTCATCTGTCCATTACAGTTTAGTGCTCTGATGACATCAATACCATCATTGCTTGGGTTCATGAGACTTTTAGGTGGAATGTTGTTGTATTCCTTGTCGATATGTCCATTACAGTTTAGTGCTCTGATGACATCAATACCATCATTGCTTGAGATGTTGTGTTCAGTTTCAGTCAGATCTAACTAAATAATAGATAATAATCCTGATGTTTCTTATTGAACTTGTATAGTTTGCAGTTAAAGCATAACACAGAATGATACAGTTGAAATTAGAAAAGTACAATCAAAACTTAAATGTAATCATCTTGAAACTTCAAAAGGTATCGCAACAAAATATTGATGTTAGATATTTAATAAAATTGAGAATGGAAACGGGGAATGTGTCAAAGAGACAACAACCCGACCAAATAAAAAACAACAGCAGAGGGTCACCAACAGGTCTTCAATGTAGCGAGAAATTTCCGCACCCGAAGGCGTCCTTCAGCTGGCCCCTAAACAAGTATATACTAGTCCAGTGATAATGAACGCCATACTAATTTCCAAATTGTACACAAGAAACTAAAATTAAAATAATACAAGACTAACAAAGGCCAGAGGCTCCTGACTTGGGACAGGCGCAAAAATGCGGCGGGGTTAAACATGTTTGTGAGATCTCAACCCTCCCCCTATACCTCTAACCAATGTAGTAAAGTAAACGCATAACAATACGCACATTAAAATTCAGTTCAAGAGAAATCCGAGTCTGATTTCAGAAGATGTAACCAAAGAAAATAAACAAAATGACAATAATACATAAATAACAACAGACTACTAGCAGTTAACTGACATGCCAGCTCCAGACTTCAATTAAACTGACTGAAAGATTATGATTTCATCATATGAACATCAGGCACAATCCTTCCCGTTAGGGGTTTAGTATCATACCATCATAACATATATGAGAAGAACACAAGTATACAAGATAACACAAGACATAGGAGGGTTCAATCATTACAGACGATGTACAACAATGTTAAAAGTTCTGTAAATGTATTCAGTGAATGTATTTAAACGAGATGCGGGATTAACTAGGACTAATTCGAAAGGTTAATACAACGTTGTTAATTATCATGACAATATGTTACGAAATAAAACAGATTATTAATTTATCAACTATGTATGGAATTAATCAAACAACCAAGGACCTGTTATTTCCATCCTATTTATACGGGCATTTTTAAATAAGTTTTTAAATTCTCTTTGACCAATATCCGATGCATATATTTTAAGTCCTTTAACATATCAAAGAGTCATTTGTAACTTACTTTGAATATTGATGGTAAGTTGTCTCATTCGCCATCATATCACATCTCCTTATTTTTATTTGTGTCTGTCTGACACACTGTATTTAATAATTTACATGGTAGCTCCTTAGATATTTTGACATCGAACTGACAAGTCCTTCATTTCACATGCTTGATCAGGACCCTTGGATTACATATTTGGAAGTCTTAGTTTTGATCCGTAACTCCTTGCAAGTTTTGAAGATATAATGGGTGATTATATCTGATATGACTTGCTACCTTTCCGAGACACCTGATATGACCTTTGACTTTGCTTTGGGTTGTAGAGCTCTGCAGACGGCTCAGTAGCAAATGTTTCTATTAAGTCGTTTTTCTTTTTGTGTCGTTAATGTGAGGTTCAAAATGTATATATACGTGTAAGTATGTATGTGTCTTATAAAAAGAATATTTACATGTCTAATTGTACTCGCTGTGTTTATGAACCGTCTCAGTGCTGTGAATGATGTTATAAGCGTAACTGATGCAGCCATTCCACTGATTATAACACCTATATATGTGTAAGATGAGCCTGAATGAAAAAATAAAAGAAAACCCTAATTGAGTTCCTTTCAAATTATGATTCAATACGACGATGGCTGATAAATCGATTTATATAATCACCTTAAGGGAATCCAATTAATAAACATCTGTAACATTGTAGGAATGTGGTCAGTGAAATATATTGATGATAAATATCTTATGCAGCATGTTTGATACCTAATTGAAATACGTTAATAGTTATCTAAGGTACTAGGCTTCTAATTTGATACCATAGACGTGTGTTCCGTCTACACAAGACTCATCAGTGACGTTCAGGTAAAAAAGTTCGAAAAAAAAACCAAGTACAAAGTTGAGGAGCATTGACTAAACAAAATTCCAAAAAAGTGCGTAAACGGCTAAAGTGGGACTTTTATAGCTGACTATGCAGTATGGGCTTTGCTCATTGGTGACCTTTAGTTGTTAATGTCGTTGTCATTTTGACCTTTTGTGAATAGTTGTCTCATTTGCAATCATACCTTCTTTTTTTTATATTTGAAGTGATGACCGAAGTGCTGACTACTGAGCTAGTGAAACCCTCTGCGGCGATACGTTTACCTCGAATGGCATCAATCCCGTTTTTTTTTTGTTTTACCATGATAAAGTGTCCCTATATATGACCTCTTTATACAGTACGTTAAATGTAATGTTTCGCTGAATTTCTTATTTGTTTCATTTAATTCATTGATTTTGATTAACATGCAGTGTCTAACATAGCATGAATGTTAAGGACGACTATATGGTTATACTTATATTTTCTTTAATAAAACAAAATCCAGCGAATGTATTTATATTTTGTATCAGTTTTACAACAGCAACTTTATCTATGGAAATTAGGCAAGTTAAATGTATTGTGTTTATATTTTTTATAGATCAGTGCATCATTAATGGATTGTTCAACTGATGCAATTCAACTAGTAAAGAAAATGATATAACATATATAATGATACAAGATATTCACTGTGTAAATCTTTCATAATATCAATAATGTTTTGTCAAGTTTCTATATTTGCCAGTAATAGTTCAAAGTGATAAATAGTCTCCTAACAATGTGACTTCTATAAATATATTTCAGTTGTTACTTTGCTGATATCTTAATGATTTTCCATCTTCCATCACTAGTATATATATTTACGAATTTAAATATTACTGATATGACTTGCCTTTGGTCTTCGTCTTATGGTGGACTTTGTCAATGGTTGATTCCAAAGCCGGGGTTGCTACAGTCGTTGTATCCGTAGAGGATGCTTTCATTGCAATGGACTTTTTGCAGTTACACGATGATTCATTTGGCATTATCACCACTGCTAAACGTGATCCGTCGTCTATTAAAATGATACGAATACCATTGGAATTATTTTAATTTTCAAGATTTACTTTTTCAATTTGTTATGATTTGTAATGTTATGAAAAATGTAAAATCACAAAAATAATGAACTCAGATGAAAGTCTAATAGGAAAGTCCATAATCACATGGAAAAATCAAATGACAAAACGCATCAAAAACGAATGGATGAACAGTACTTGTTTGTGTCTTTTAGTCTTGCTTTTGGAGTTTTATTACTTTAAAATAGATGTTACGTCATATGATACCGATTTGCCAATCATTGTCTCAAAAGTCTATCTTCGATGATGATCTGTATATTGACAGCTTTCCATTTGTGAACTGTTTCTTTAATCGATGATAAGAATGTATCCGTTAGTAAGAGAAGATCAGTACATATATTTATTCATAATGCATTGATTTCAAATATTGCATTCCATACTGACGAAAGAATATACAATTAATAACTGCATTATGGACGGACGACAAACATACAAGTACAGCACTTCATGTATGGTTGGACAGGATTTAATGCAAAGACTGCAATATGTATGACGGGAAAGAATACAAATGCAATACTTTTGCCTTGAAAGAGTTCCAAAAATTGCTGACGTAGAAGATCAATTAAACAATTAACAACCACAATCTAAGAAATGAAAAAAATACTCAGTGGATGAAATTTATACTTAGTGATATGACTATGGGAATGACTTTAAACACTAGGTTTGCAAACTTGCAAAGTGAATGTCGATTGCTCATATGGTGCACAAGTGGTTTTCGATTCTTGTCTTTTATATAGATATTACCTTTGGTTTCCCTGTTTGAACTATTTTACACAAATCATTGTGGGGGCCCTTTAGAACTTGCTGTTTGGTGATAGAGAAAACTCCGAGTTTCTCAAACTCAAACGCCTTTCTAATTTCATGTCTCTCCTTTCAGTCTGCGCATTTTCAAAACTTTTCACATATTTTCTATAATTCAAGTATGTGCTCTTTTAAAACAACGGTAGTGTTTTCATTCCGGTTGTATCTTCGAATTTGTTACTCGACAATCTATCATTTGACATATTGATAATGATCTCTGTTTACTCATTGGTGGGTTGATATGTTGCCTAGAAGAAGTTTTAGTTTTTTTATAAGAGGAATACTCCAAAATTAAGTTCAGCTGGAAGGAAATTGTAAAATCAGAATGATATAAGGACAAATTTAAAAAAAAAAACGATGAAAGAGACGAAGGTGAATTTATTCATAAACAAGTTGCGTGGAGGGCGATTTCGTCGCCGTTTGCGGACTCATGCATGATGAATGGTAAAGTACTGTGTTTCATAAATGTAAATAAGGCTGATTATCTATTGCATAATGACAAAACACAGTCTTTGAAATAAGAGATAAAAACAAATCAGTTAACATGATTAGAGAATAAATGTGTGCAAAGGGGACAACTAACCTGAGCAATTAACCACGGTTTTAGGGAGAGATACTCCGTTACGGCATGAGAAGTCGTAAAATAAAAGGTCTGTTACCCTTTTCGTTATCCATTCATAGGTTGAAACAGACAAACAGTCACAGTCAAAACATTTACTGCAAAATCTAAAGAAATAAGAAGCATTATATGTCAACATGTATCGTCGTAGTTTGATTGGAAACGTAAGGCTGACAAGGATCAAACACTTGAGAATAACGTCAACTTTAACATGCATGAAGTGGTTTATTGGCAAAACTTTTAGGAATTTTGGTCCTCAATGCTCTTCAACTTCGTACTTTATTTGGCTTTTTCAACTTTTTTGGATTCGAGCGTCACTGATGAGTCTTTTGTAGATACAAAATTTAGTTCTGGTATCTAAGATGAGTTTATTTATAATAAAATGAAAGTTTACACCTTCTCCTTTTAATCTTTATATTATTAATTGTTTAACAATTAAAGAGTTTTTAAAAAACTATTTTTAAAGGATATAACTTCCATTTTTTAATTGTATTTCTATGCAACTTTCGACTACAATTTCAACTATGCACATACAGTGTGAGAAGTAATGATACTATTTTCATGTAAACCACAAGCTAATAACAAATAAAAAAATGTAATTGTTTGATAGATTAATGAAGTGATGTTTTATTTTTCATTTCATACTTTCATAATAAAAGAGATATATGATGTACAAATCAAGGAAGCAATATAAGAGAAACATTAATGTATAACCTAGTGCGGTTATTTGCTGTGAATTTACTGATTAATAGATGCCCTCATATCTTTTGTTTTCATATTCTATCAAAATTAGGGAGTTCTCGTTCGTAAGGTTACTTTCGGGGTTTCATTTTAAGACAATTTTTCATATCAACCATGGTTTTATATTGTCAATACAACTGCTATCCTTTTTTTTTATTATTTAATATATCATGTAAACACATACAGGGATTAGCATCGGGTGTAGGTAAGTTATACACTTCTGCATATGGCGTGTCTGGCGTTTCTTATACAAACACACATATTCATCCATGTATAAACATTACTAATAAAATTAACGGTACCAATTTTCTTGCACCAGATGCGCATTTCGACAATACATGTCTCTTCAGTGATGCTCGTGGCCAAAATATTATATAAAGCTTATATAAAAGATGAAGAGATATAATCCAAAAGGTCCAAAAAGTATAGCCAAATCCGTGAAAGGAATCAGAGCTTTGCATGAGGGAGATACATTCCTTAATTTATAATAATTTCTAATATTTTGTAACAGCAAATTTTAAACACCTATGATTCTAAAGCCAAGATGTTAATTAGTGATCAGAAAGAAAAATTGGATAATTTCATATGAAGAATATTCTCAATGGACTTTCAAAACTAGTAAGACGGGGAGAACTGACAACACAATGGCAAAATATGTAACAATAATGAAAAGAATAACATCGGTGTATTGAACATTATTTCGACAAATATGACCGGATGACCAACACGAACCAACACCAAACATCTTTATCTCGTGTACTCCGGAGTGTAATTGGACACTGATTAAGCAATCTGTTTATTGTTTTGAGTTTCATTTAGATGCATACTTACACTAAAAGGTTTCCGATGTCGTTGTGATTATCAAATAAACGTGTGTCTATATTGTCGATGGGATTTCCCGTTATAAATCTAAAATGGAAGAGAATGTCTATTTGGTACAATTCATATCTCTTTTATCTTACATGACGACATGTCGGTCAGTTACATTAGAATGAAATTCAAAACAGTGTGACTGTGGCCATTGATTGACACATTAAATTCATCCATTGACTGGGACAATTTACGTGAACGTTTGTCTGTAACGACCACTGTTCACGACGTACCTACGATAGACATTTAAACTGTAGGGTCACCAAAGGTTTCTTAACGCCTTTAATTATAAAATAATTCGAAAAATTAATCAGGAATAACCTTTATGCTCTGATTAATATAATTGATATAAATCAAAACATCGCATTATTTCTGATTAATTTTTCGAATTACTTTATTAGGGTGTTGAGAACCTTTGGTGACCCCATATTTTAAGTGTCATTAAAAAGTACATAGTGAGCAGTGGTCGTTACATACAAACGTTCGCCTAAATTGTCCCAGTTAATGGATGAATTTAATGTGTCAATCAATGGCCAAAGCCACACTGTTTAGAATTTCATTCTATATATATGTATAGTTTTTGGTGGGGTTCGTGTCGCTTATTCTTTAGTTTTCTATGTTGTATCATTTGTACTATTAATTGTCTGTTTATCTTTTTCATTTTTAGCCATGGCGTTGTCAGTTTATTTTCGATTTATGAGTTTGACTGCCCCTTTGGTATCTTTCGTCCCTCTTTTTGAATACTTAATTCTCGTCCTCGAAATTGTCGACTTTTGTCGTCATTTTTAGCCAAAAAAAATATAAATTTTAGCCCAGCGTTCAAAAACTCGGTATTTTCTAATTTTCTAATTTGGTCAGATACTTTCAATCTTATGCATTTGCTTGTGAATATTTTCCATAGGATACTTTAAAAGTTTTTCTTGTTTATCATATTGTATGATAAATTGGAGTTCAAACTTGTGTATCGTTTCTTTAGTTGACTAGTATACTATCATTTTGAAAAATTATTATAATCATTCGTATCATGTTAAAGTTGGCCAAATGTGGACATTAGGCCTCTTTTATTTCATCTAAACATATATATATTCTATTTGTTTCTCATTTATATCATTAATTTACACGGGACAGTGAAACCACATACTAAAGTGACGAGCTGGATAGAAACTAAACACTTCCCAAAGATTTGATATGGTACATACAATCTACATAATAATTCACAGTTTGGTTGCTATGCTAAACTTCGATCTTATCGAACTTAAAATCAAGGATAACACATAAAAACATCTTGACTAACATTTTAAAACTATAAGGCTTGTTGATTATAAAACTGAGTCTGTAAAACAAGAGAAATGGTTTCAGTTTTCAATTGTAATGTTTCCATTTATATGTATCATCATTTCAGCAGCTTTTAATATATAGTATATACCTACATATTAAAACGGTATCCACGAACTTGCATTTTTGTCATATGTTTTTGAATAAACCTTACTGCTTTTGAGAAACTTTTAGAATAATGTATTAAAAAGTGAAGTTGAATTACTATCTTCGAAAATTGTATGGATGTCATCATGAGTTCGTTAATTGTTATTGGTGTGATAGATGACTATGATATGTTTTAGTAGTTAAAGTCACAATCATGTTATATTATCTCAATTGCCAAATAATCTAACAAAATTAAGCCTTATCCTTGTCTCGTACTATGGGAAAAAACATATAGACCATTCTCTTCCTACCTGTTCAGATATGCTGCAATCACCTTGCAGCGACGGGTTCATGTCGGTCAGTTACATTATATATATGTATTGTTTTGTAGACAGATGTCTATTTTATGGTAGAATTTTCTATTTAGTCGTAGTTTTGTCGGTTTTTGATCGATGCATGCATTTTGATTCTCATATTTGTATCTCCTGCCTCCATGTGATAACGAAATATCCCGCAAACATGTTTAACCCCACCACATTAAAGTATGTATGTGCCTGTCCTAAGTCAGGAACCTGTAATTCAGTGGTTGTCGTTTGTTTATGTGTTACATATTTGTTTTAAGTTCATATTTTTTTAAAATAAACAAGGCCGTTAGTTTTCTCGTTTGTATTGTTTTACATTGTCATATCGGGGCCTTTTATATCTGACTATGAGGTATGGGCTTTGCTCATTGTTGAAGGACGTACGATGACCTATAGTTGCTAATTTCTTTGTCATTTTGGTCTCTTGTGGACAGTTGTCACATCTTCTTTTTTATAGTCAGCTTGACATTTGATAACTTTTATAAACACTACTTACAGCTTTAGCAATCCAACGTTAGAGATGAACAGATTAAGTGGCAAGGTGGTCAAAGAGTTTCCATCTAAATCTCTTATAAGAATGTAATTACATTATTAATATCAGGACAAAATTATAAAATATCAATACAAAAACCAAAAAAAAAAAGAATCTTTGCAATTTTACCAACCCTTACATAGAGAGTAATTGTGCAAAATAATAGTTAAATAATGGAATGGATGAAAAGGCAATAGATCAGAATCGGCTGCCGCGCTTTACAACTTTTTTTTCTCATATTTTAAATTTATTTGACGTCATAAACATTACATCTCTGAAATATTGGAATAGATTTAATAGGATTCAGTCACATCAAAAACTGATCTCCATCTTTTTCGCAATTTATAACAATCATTTCAATGTCAAAGTTACAAGTATTTGATAATATTGTATGATTGGCAAATGGAAGATAATTATAGAAAATTAATTGAGGAATTGAAATAGAGAAAAATATTCAACAAGTGACCGAACAACACATCAAACAAATTTGGGTGAGAAACTATACTACAGCTTATTGTATTTAATGATGTAAAATTGGACAAATTTGAAACCGTTTTAGGAGTAATTTCCCTTTTTAGATTACTGTCAAAACATTTAACATCCAACAATTAGGGAAAAAACACGAGAAACTTGAAATGAAAAAACGAAATGCTCATGAATCATCAATAAAAAATAGACATCATTGAGCTGAAAGCAATCTCTTTGGGCCCCGATGTGAAAAGTGTGCAGTAAAAACGTTGTATTTTTAAATTATGACAATGGTTTTGAAATGGAACCAAAGATTTTGACCTTGGCCTTTGTCATAGAAGGTTGTTCATACATTATGACACAACTCCTGGTGTTAGTTAATGTTCGTGTCAATTATAAACTTTGAAATCATAACTGTTCTCTAGTTGAAACCATAGTTGTATACCTTGAACTGTGACCAGTTAAGTTGTACATACATTATGACACGCCCTCTGGTGTTAGTTTATTTACATGGCAAGTATAAACTTCGGAACAATTCCCGTTATCAAGATATAGGCCGAAGACGATCCTTACAATATGACATTCTGTTGTTAACTAAAACAAAAGTTTTTGACCTTGACCTTCAAACTAGGAAGTATATACATTATGACACTACTTTGAGTGTTGGTTAATATACATGTATAGTATGAATCATAACGGTTCTCTTGACAAAGGTAGCAATACACAGTTAGAAGTTTAGTTTCGCATTATGGCCCCTGTGAATTTTTTAAATATGAAAGTTTTTGTACAATAAAATTAATTTTTTGATAATTGAAGAATAATATAGCCTTCTTAGTGGGTTTATATGAACATTAAGATGGTTTTTAAAATGTTTTATAGGCCATTTATATGATTGACAGTCCGTATTTTCCTATCCGTACCGTTCATAGGTCCATACATTATTGTAGTGTTTATCAACAAAGATTTTGCGCTCGATCTTTTCAATTCAATTTTATGGAAAAACGAGCAGATAAGCATATGATTTTTTTGGGACCACTTGGTAGATATAAACCTATGGATTCAGGAAAGGTATTACTGTAATTGATTGAAATTTTCCTTTAGACCAAATTTTGGAGACTTTTGTGACATGTTCACCCCCCTTTTTTGCTATATTTTGTATCTAAGAAATGCAGATTGTTGCCATGGTTACACCCAAGAGGGATTATATTTCACCCTTATGACCATTAGAAATCAAATCTATGGAAGATTCTCTTTCTATAAGTATATACATGCATAATACACATATAAAGCCTTCTTTGTTAGACAGGAGGGGAAAGAGGGTGTTTAAAAATTATTAGTGTCAATTTTAAGTTTTTTTCCTAACTGTGTATTGCTACCAAAGATCGGACACAATTTGTAACGGACCGACGGAAGTACAGACACACGGACAGACGGACTTATCAATATAGGGCGATTGCCATTCAAATGAGAAATGAAACATTTAGGTAAAAAAATGTACCTATCGGCAAAACATAATACAAATAATGCATTTACTTGGTGTTTTAATAATTAAATACACATGTGCTATTGTGCCATGAATACTTCATCAGAAATACTTAAGCGTTTGTAAATCCAAGTTGTTAGCGAAAATATTCTGTTGCAAACTAACTATATAATTAAAGTCGAGATTACTTTAAAAGAGAAAATTATAACAAGTTTTAGTTATATGTGCTCAGTTGTACCAAAACGATATAACAATGAAAATGCAAAAGTACAAACAAATATTGTTATTGTATAGCTAATACACAATGCCTGAAGTAGAATAGTCGGACAACACTTTAAAACAGAACAATGGCTCAGAAAACAAAACATTTGGTTTTTAATGACGATTTGCCAGTATTGTTTTATATTTCAATTTTAGTATGTGTTTCTTCTATTATGACATTGAACGTAAACGTTAATCAATCAGAAAACGTTAAGAACTATATGGTCACCCACAAGTCCTTCTTTTATAATGATATGAAAAATATCACTTTATGGTGTAAGGGTAGTAAAATTAAATATTTTTTTCAAATGTAATTTTACTAAACAATAATCAAAAGCTATCTTACACTTAACATTTTAAACTTAAACATGATATTCTTAAAATTTTGAATGCCTAGCATATTTTTGTATTCCACATTCCAAACTAAAAGACAAATTGAAAGAGTTGGTAATGCTTTGCTTCATAAAAAAAGAATGGCCAGCGTAGATACAAGTAACTTGTCTAAGGGAGGGATAAATCCTACTTGGTAAAGGATCACTCTGATTCAAACAAAAATTCTCTGAAATTGACATTATCAAGATGCTGGATTTCTTGATTGACAACATATTTGTTACGTTCGGAGGAGTTGTTTTTCAACAGACTGTCGGCATTCCATTGGGAACGAATTGTGCCCCTCTACCTGCCGACTTGTTTCCTTATTATTATGAGGCTGACGTCATACAGGAACTTCAAGAAAGATAAGAAGTTATAGATATCCTTAAATCTACTTTCCGCTATATAGATAATGTTCTTTCACTAAATTATTCAAAATTTTGTGACTATGTGGAACGCATCTATCCCGTCGAATTGGAGATAAAGGATACTACAGATACAGTTAAGTCGGCCTCATATCTTGACTTACATCTAGAAATTGACAATGAGGGTCGGTTAAAAACAAAACTTCACGACAAAAGAGATAATTTCAGCTTTCCAATTGTGAACTTTTCATTTCTAAGTAGCAACATTCCAGCAGCTCCTGCATACGGGGTATATATCTCCCAATTGATTCCATATTCCCGTGCTTGCATTTCCTATCATGATTTTCTTGATCTGCCTACCCTTCCGGAGCACCTGAGATCACCGCTAGTTTTTGGTGGGGTTCGTGTTGCTTATTCTTTAGTTTTCTATGTTGTATTATTTGTACTATTAATTGTCTGTTTATCTTTTTCATTTTTAGCCATGGCGTTGTCAGTTTATTTTCGATTTATGAGTTTGACTGCCCCTTTGGTATCTTTAGTCCCTCATTTTGAATACTTAATTCTTGTCCTCGAAATTGTCGACTTTTGTCATCATTTTTAGCAAAAAAAATATGAATTTTAGCCCAGCGTTCAAAAACTCGGTATTTTCTAATTTTCTAATTTGGTCAGATACTTTCAATCATATGCATTTGCTTGTGAATATTTTCCATAGGATACTTTAAAAGTTTTTCTTGTTTATTATATTGTATGATAAATTGGAGTTCAAACTTGTGTATCGTTTCTTTTGTTGACTAGTATACTATCATTTTGAAAAATTAATATAATCATTCGTATCATGTTAAAGTTGTCCAAATGTGGACATTAGGCCTCTTTTATTTCATCTAAACATATATATTCTTTTTTGTTTCTCATTTATATATTAATTTACACCGGATTTCAAGGTAACAGTGAAACCACATACTGAATTGACGAGCTCGATAGAAAGTAAACACTTCCCAAAGATTTGATATAATGGTACATACAATCTACATAATAATTCACAGTTTGGTTACCATGCCAAACATTGATCTTATCGAACTTAAAATCAAGGATAACGCAGAAAACATCTTGATTAACATTTTAAAACTATAAGGCTTGTTAATTATAAAACTGAGTCTGAACAACAAGAGAAATGGTTTCAGTTTTCAATTATAATGTTTATATTTTAATGTATCATCATTTCAGCAGTTTTTAATATATAGTATATACCTACATATTAAAACAGTATCCACGAACTTGCATTTTTGTCATATGTTTTTGATTAAATCTTATTGCTTTTGAGAAACCCATAGAATAATGTATCAAAAAGTGAAGTTGAATGGCTATCTTCGAAAATTGTATGGATGTCATCATGAGTTCGTTAATTGTTATTGATGTCACAGATGACTATGATATGTTTCAGCAGTTGAAGTCACAATTATGTTATATTATCTCAATTGCCAAATAGTCTAACAAAATTAAGCCTTATCCTTGTCTCGTACCATGGGAAACAACATATGGACCATTCTCTTCCTAACTGTTCAGATATGCTGCAATCACCCTCCAGCGACGGGTTCATGTCGGTCAGTTACATTATATATATGTATTGTTTTGTAGATAGATGTCTGTTTTATGGTAGAATTTTCTATGTTCGTCGTAGTTTTGTCGGTTTTTAATCGATGCATGCATTTTGATTCTCATATTTGTATCTCCTGCCTCCATGTGATAACTAACTATCCCGCAAACATGTTTAACCCAACCACATTAAAGTATGTATGTGCCTGTCCTACGTCAGGAACCTGTAATTCAGTGGTTGTCGTTTGTTTATGTGTTACAAATTTGTTTTTATTTCATATTTTTTTTAAAAATAAATAAGGCCGTTAGTTTTCTCGTTTGTATTGTTTTACATTGTCATATCAGGGCCTTTTATATCTGACTATAAGGTATGGGTTTTGTTCATTATTGAAGGCCATACGATGACCTATAGTTGCTAATTTCTTTGTCATTTTGGTCTCTTGCAGACAGTTGTCACATCTTCTTTTTTATAGTCAGCTTGACATTTGATAACTTTTATAAACACTACTTACAGATGTAGCAATCCAACGTTAGAGGAGAACAGATTGAGTGGCAAGGTTGTCAAAGAGTTTCCATCTAAAACTCTTATAAGAATGTAAATACATTAATAATATCAGGACAAAATTATAAAATATCTATACAAAAACCAAAAAAAGAATTTTTACGATTTTACCAACCCTTACATAGAGAGTAATTGTGCAAAATAATTGTAAAATAATGGTATGGATGAAAAGGCAATAGATCAGAATCGGCTGCCGCGCTTTACAACTTTTTTCTCTCATATTTTAAATTTATTTGACGTCATAGCATGGCATCTCTGACACATTGGAATATATTTTAATAGGATTCAGTCACATCGAAAACTAATCTCCATCTTTTACGCAATTTATAACAATCATTTCAATGTCAAAGTTACAAGTATTTGATAATATTGTTTGATCGACAAATTGAAAATAATTATAGAAAACTAAACGAGGAATTTAAATAGAGAAAAATATTCAACAAGTGACCGAACAACACATCAATTCACGAATGAGCGTAGCGCATTGTTAATTATCAGTGTTGTTCGGTGAAGAATTGAATATAAGTCGATATTTGAATTATTTTTTACTGGGAAATCAAGGTAATTCATTGCAATATTGAATATGGATAATAGTGACATAAACAAATCTCAATAGCTGATCAAGTAAAAAATAAATCCTACAAACATTCATCGCAAAAACCACCTTTATATTGTGTATTGATTAAGGCGATAAAATCATAATCACAAATATTTATCGAAAACCATATTCGAACGAGTACGAAGCACTTATCTCGATCGCCTCTTAACTTCACAACAAAATGTCGTCTTTTCATAAAATAAGTCAACATTATTTGGCTCGATTTGACAGGCAAAAATTTATTAGTCGAACCACAAGTCCGAATTCCGCTCATATTGTATAATATCGATAATAATATTAACTGTACCAATTTTCTGCACCAGATGTGCATTTCGACATTACATGTCTCTTCAGTGATGCTCGTGGCCAAAATATTTGAAATCCGAAGCTTATATCAAGATTAACCGTTATGAAATAAACTGAAATAACATGATGTTTTTAAATTGAAATATACTAGTTTATACATATTAAATTATTCATTCGGACAACGCCATGTTGGTACAAAACCGATAATAAGTCTTATTCGGTACGTCACAAATGAGAATACTGAAATTCGAAGAAAATTCAAAACGAAAAGTCCCTAATCAACTTGCAAAATCAAATGATAAAACACATCAATCGAATATACAACAACTGTCATAGGGATATTCCATAACGGCTAACCTATTCGTCATGGAGTCCGAAATATTAATGAAGGGAAGATTTTAATTAGACTGGTTAGCCTGTTTAGATAAATGTTCATATTACATATTTCATATATCATATATGTATAGAACAATATATATAGGAAGATGTGGTATGAAGGTGATTATATATAGCGGGATCCCAGTCTAGATTGTTACTGCACCACTCGGAACTTTTGGTTTAGTAGCTACCTAAGGAGCAGCAACTCTGTACCAAGAAAGTCATGGTATGTTAAACATGCTCTGGAATATCTTAATTTTATCAACTGGAAGATATATACTCCGCCTGTAGGTGTGTTTTGAATGTTTATTAGGAAATGGAAGATCACAATGGTGTAGCTGAAAACTTTTGGTCGTCAAATTTTGTTTTCAAGTGGCGACCCTCATGGTCAATTTCTAGATGTAACACAATATATGAGACAGTCGTAACTGTATCTGTATTTTCGTATCCTTTGGATAGTTGCGTACGACAATGTCTCTCAACTTTGAATTATTTAGTGAGAGCACGCGATTTATATAGGGAAAAGTAAATTTAATGAACACAGCTGCTTACTTCTTTTCTTTCTTCTAAAGACATTCAACCATAATACTGACATAATAACATTTATTGTTTACTTACAAATTCATCAGTGCCACATTGTACTTGAAAATAGTATCAGGTAAGCTAGTTAGATTGTTGTGTGATAAAAGTCTGTATTAAATTAAACAAACAGCTATTTAGTTCTAGATCACATTGAAGTGAAACAATACTTGTACTAGGTAGCTAACGAAGTTTTATTATTAAAACTGATTGAAACAAAACAAGCAAGAATAATGATAGTCAACATTTTCAGTTGTTGGTTGTCTCGTCATAGATGTTGATTGTTTAATGTCTACTTATAATGGACATAATATTTGACAAAATGGTGCATGTTTCAGCTAGTTGTCCTTTTTATCTAATATATTCATAACCTTTAATAATTTTGATGCATGAAAATGATGTTCTAAAGATTGCTTGTGCTCTTGTTAATAAGATTAAGATAATTTAGGAATTTTGGTAACTGTGTTTATTCAAGTTTACCCCATTCTTTTTAAATTATAATTATCAAGTACTTTAAACGTTCATATTGAACTGTAAGATTCTGAAAATTATTTGACCACAGTTATCCCAATGAGATTGATTTTATCGCTTGAACTGGTACGGCGAAAGTGAAAAAAGCCATCGAGTTCAGATGACCAATGATAATATGTCAATCGCTATTTTACCTAATACTGCTTTTGAGAAACTTATAGAATAATGTATTAAAAAGTGAAGTTGAATTACTTTCTTCGAAAATTGTATGGATGTCATCATGAGTTCGTTAATTGTTATTGATGTCACAGATGACTATTATATGTTTCAGTAGTTGAAGGTACAATCATGTTATATTATCTCAATTGCCAAATAATCTAACAAAATTAAGTTTTTTCCTTGTCTCGTACCATGGGAAACAACATATGGACCATTCTCTTCCTACCTGTTCAGATATGCTGCATTCATCCTCCAGCAACGGGTTCATGTCGGTCAGTTACATTATATATATGTATTGTTTTTTAGATAGATGTCTATTTTATGGTAGAATTTTCTATTTTCGTCGTAGTTATGTCGGTTTTTGATCGATGCATGCATTTTGATTCTCATATTTGTATCTCCTGCCTCCATGTGATAACGAACTATCCCGCAAACATGTTTAACCCCACCACATTAAAGTATGTATGTGCCTGTCCTAAGTCAGGAACCTGTAATTCAGTGGTTGTCGTTTGTTTATGTGTTGCATATTTGTTTTTATTTCATTTTTTTGACTAAATAAGGCCGTTAGTTTTCTCATTTGTATTGTTTTACCTTGTCATATCGAGGTCTTTTATATCTGACTATAGGGAATGGGCTTTGCTCATTGTTGAAGACCATACGATGACCTATAGTAGCGAATTTCTTTGTCATTTTGGTCTTTTGTGGACAGTTGTCACATCTTCTTTTTTATAGTCAGCTTGACATTTGATAACTACTTACAGATCTAGCAATCCAACGTTAGAAGAGAACAGATTAAGTGGCAAGGTGGTCAAAGAGTTTCCATCTAAACCTCTTATAAGAATGTAAATATATTAATAATATCAGGACAAAATTATAAAATATCAATACAAAAACCAAAAAAAGAATTTTTACGATTTTACCAACCCTTACATAAAGAGTAATTGTGCAAAATAATTGTAAAATAATGGAATGGATGAAAAGGCAATAGATCAGAATCGGCTGCCGCGCTTTACAACTTTTTTGTCTCATATTTTAAATTTATTTGACGTCATAGACATTTCATCTCTGAAATATTGGAATAGATTTAATAGGATTCAGTCACAGCGAAAACTAATCTCCATCTTTTACTCAATTTATAACAATCATTTCAATGTCAAAGTTACAAGTATTTGATAATATTGTTTGATTGACAAATGGAAGATAATTATAGAAAACTAATCGAGGAATTTAAATAGAGAAAAATATTCAACAAGTGACCGAACAACACATCAATTCACGAATGAGCGTAGCGTATTGTTAATTATCAGTGTTGTTCGGTCAGGAATTGGATATAAGTCGATATTTGAATTATTTTTACTGGGAAAAAAATGTAATTCATTGCAATATTGAATATGGATAATAGTGACATAAACAAATATCAATAGCTGATAAAGAAAAAAATAAATCCTACAAACATTCATCGCAAAAAGCACCTTTATATTGTGTATTGATTAAGGCGATAAAATCATAATCAAAAATATTTATCGAAAACCATATTCGAACGAATACGAAGCACTTATCTCGATCGCCACTCAACTTCACAACAAAATGTCGTCTTTTCATAAAATAAGTCAAATTACTTGGCTCGATTTGACAGGCAAAATTTTATGAGTCGAACCTCAAGTTTGAATTTCGCTCATATTGTATAATATCGATAATAATATTAACGGTACCAATTTTCTGCACCAGATGCGCATTTCGACATTACATGTCTCTTCAGTGATGCTCGTGGCCAAAATATTTGAAATCCAAAGCTTAATATATAAAGATTAACCGTTATGAAATAAACTGAAATAACATGTTGTTTTTCAATTGAAATATACTAGTTTGTACATATTAAATTATTCATTCGGACAACGCCATGTTGGTACAAAACCGATGATAAGTCTTATTCGGTACGTCACAAATGAGAATACTGAAATTCGAAGAAAATTCAAAACGAAAAGTCCTTAATCAACTTGCAAAATCAAATTATAAAACACATCAAACGAATGGACAACAACTGTCATACGGATATTCCATAACTGCCAACCCATTCGTCATGGAGTCCGAAATATTAATGAAGGGAAGATTTCAAGTAGACTGGTTAGCCTGTCTAGATAAATGTTCATATTTCATATTTCATATATCATATATCTATAGAACAATAGATATAGGAAGATTTGGTATGAAGGGGATTATATATATAGCGGGATCCCAGTCTAGATTTTAACTGCACCACTCGGAACTTTTGGTTTAGTAGCTACCTTAAGAGCAGCAACGCTCTACCAAGGAAGTCATGGTATGTTAAACATGCTCTGGAAGATCTTAATCTTATCAACTGGAAGATATATACTCCGCCTGAAGGTGTGTTTTGAATGTTTTCTAGGAAATGGAAGATCACAATGGTGTAGCTGAAAACATTTTATCGTAAAATTTTGTTTTCAAGCGGCGACCCTCATTGTCAATTTCTAGATGTAACACAATATATGAGACAATCTTAACTGTATCTGTATTTTCGTATCCTTTGGATAGTTGCGTACGACAATGTCTCTCAACTTTGAATTATTTAGTGAAAGCACGCGATTTATATAGGGAAAAGTAAATTTAATGAACACAGCTGCTTACTTCTTTCCTTTTTTCTAAAGACATTCAACCATAATACTGACATAATAACATTTATTGTTTACTTACAAATACATCAGTGCCACATTGTACTTGAAAATAGTATCAGGTAAGCTAGTTAGATTGTTGTGTGATAAAAGTCTGTATTAAATTAAACAAACAGCTATTTACTTCTAGATCACATTGAAGTGAAACAATACTTGTACTAGGTAGCTAACGAAGTTTTATTATTAAAACTGATTGAAACAAAACATGCAAGAATAATGATAGTCAACATTTTCAGTTGCTGGTTGTCTCGTCATAGATGTTGATTGTCTAATGTCTACTTATAATGGACATAATATTTGACAAAATGGTGCAAGTTTCAGCTATTTGTCATTTTTATCTAATATATTCACAACCTTTAATAATTTTGATGCATGATAATGATGTTCTAAAGATTGCTTGTTCTCTTGTTAATAAGATTAAGATAATTTAGGAATTTTGGTAACTGTGTTTATTCAAGTTTACCACATTCTTTTTAAATTATAATTATCAAGTACTTTAAACGTTCATATTGAACTGTAAGATTATAAAAAACGTCTGACAACAATGATCCCAATGAGATTAATTTGATCGTTTGAACTGGTACGGCGAAAGTGAAAAAAGCAATCGAGTTCAGATGACCAATGATAATATGTTAATCGCTATTTTACCTAATATAACGTTGTTAAATCAATTGATGATGGGCGGCAAATGCGCCACTTGTTGCTAGTATTAACTTTTCATATCACTCAACACATTATGTGAAGAGGTAGAGAATTATCAGGCAGTAAAATCAAAGGACAATTTCGTAAATTAGCGATAAAAAGTAAATACTTTCCTTTCAAAAGGCATACTAACATGAGAACAGTTATGTTATACTTACAGAAATTGTAATGCCACATTATTACTGAAAACAGCCGCAGGTAAGCTAGTTAGATAGTTGTTAGATAAATCCCTACATTGAAAAAAAAAGTTTAGAGTTAAATGTAATTGATTGTGAACACTTTTAGAAAACAGAGAAGGTACCTTTAGGGGATTAATTCATATACATAAATATCAATATGGTAAGAAAGTAAATTCTTTAAAATCAAACAAGAAAATATTCTATCTATGAATAATTTTTCAGCAACTGATGTATTAATTCTGACATCAATATATTACCTTCATTCCAATGTGCATTTCTAATTAAAATAAATATAGTCACCAGTTGTCAAGCAAAGTTGTTTTTCATAATACAATTTGAATAATCAAACTAAAATTAGAATAGACAACTTGTCAGTGATTGGGTGTCTTTTAACACGTGTTGAGTGTATAATGTTGTATCACATCATGCCTGTTACTTCACAAAATGGAGCTGATGGCAGCTTTTCAATCTTCTGGTTACATGTTTTCATTACGTCTACATTGTGTGATGCATGTCAATAATATCTTAACTTTGATTAGGACGCTGTGATTAGACAAAAACATTAATTTGACATCGTGTATTTCGTAATATTCCTATTCTTTCTTTTCATCATGCTAAGATATAATGAAACAACTCAAAACAACAAACCAGAGGACGCAAAGCATTTTCAAATCATTATCAATGTTTCTTAAGGTCGGTGTTATTCTCCGGCCCATCCGGTTTCCTACACCTATAAAAACTGACCGCTACCAAATATCATTAAAGTGTTGGAAGTGGCGTTAAACACTAATCAATCAACCAAATCTAAACAAATATAGGATTGAAATCCTTGATGAAAATTAGAGCGATTTTACTGTAACGATATTAGGTATAAATAATTTATCTTATTTCCCTTGCTTTCTTTATTTCGGCCGTTCGGTTTTAATATAATAAATTCGGTTTTAAGATAAGTCCTTGCTACAGTAAGACAGGTTCGGTATTATAAAGCCCAATATATATTATATTTATCATAATGGTACAGTTGTTGAGAAGATGTGTAAGCGGTCGTACACTGTTTTACTCATACTCATGCTGTTATTCTGTTTGTCTGGGATGAATTTTCTTCAAGGAATTAATGTTTTAAATCGTTAACTGACATAATTCTTGCCAAATAGGCCAGTTCCGGGATACGGGTTTTAGACGAATATGTCATGTAACTCCATCAGCACGTGACAAAAATATATGCATCGTCATTCCCAACACATGTTGAGCGAACGGGTGACAAAGTTTTATTTTATACAGCACAAATTATGTTGGTAATTAAAATCTTATAAGATGGTTACTCTCACTAAGTAATTCGGCAATCACGAATACGTACATAAGGAACATAAATTATTTCTATACTTCCCCACGATTATGAAAGTGCTGTATACTTTTCAATGGAGCAGGGATACAGACGCACCTTATATCTGGTAAATTACGCCATAAAGGCGTGCAGAATTGAAGATCGTTTCCGGTGAACAACCTGAGTCCAGAAAAAAACGCATAATGACAACACCTCGTGACCTCTAAAAAGCTAAAGGTCATTTTCATGTTCTCATAATTGAATGTATCAATCGATATGTAAGTCTTATTATCATATTGACATACAAATGAAAGAATCGAATTTAAACTCACTACAGTATAGGCAGAGAAACCACAACTCATTTAGAAGGTAGATCAGCTTTTTCAATAAATAAAGGGGAGTAACTCGTTTGGAACAAAGATAGTCAATGGCGTTTTAAACCCGAAAATTAAACTGAAAAACTAAAAAAATCTTAGAACAAGGTCATACTGGCATCCCAGGTCGATTTTTTTTTTAAATTATAGAAAGAGTTGATAAAATTACATTGCGCAGAAAGTAGACAAAAAAAAAACAAAAACAACTAGTTCGTTAGAGAGGTAATATCACATTCCCTGGGTATAAATATACATTTGAGTTTTTCTTCAAAGAACTACATCTTATGTCTTTTATACACACTGACTGTACTATGAATAGAGACAACATCATCAAATTCACTGCGATTTCCTATATATAGCTAGTGGGGACTAGACGGAGGGAATACATGCTACTCGCATATACTAATTAGCAATGACAGCACTTCTTACATATTACTGTCCTTTCGTTATATGTTTTCTATTTATTTAAAGTTAACTGTTTATTTGATTACTTACAGTCTAAATAAATTGAGGTAATCCTCAAAAGTATCACTGTATAAGGTTTTAATGGCGTTGTAAGACAAATCCCTAAAACAAAAAAAAAACACATATTTTTATTTGACAACATCAATTGTTTTATCTTGAGCAAATTAAATCTATTAGAATGAATAGGATAACTAAAAATTGCTGACAAAATATTTTTCAGTGACATCTGCTTGTTCTAATATTTATCTGGTATAGTTAAAAATGCTATATGGTTTAGATAAAGTACGACCCGTGACATACTCTTTGAAATGTTCACCATCTAATGCTGTTTCCATCAAATATGGACACTTATTGGAGTTCGTAAATGATAGAAAAATTGACAATTTATTCCGGTAATAAAGCACTGAAAATAGTAGTCAATTTAATTAGGCTACCTAATGAGATGTAAACATATGTAATAGTTATTCGATCAGGTTGTTGTGTTACCAGTAATGTCATTTTGCATCAAAACTTTACTAGTTTAGTTATATTGTTCTTATTTGTCGACAGTCTTCGGCGGTCATCACTATGGTTAATAACAAGGTAGGTAGACCAACATACAAACATATGAAAGGGTCATACCGCCTGGTTGTTTTGTAATTTAATAATTAATGATTGTAGGTACTGGTTACTTGTTCTTCAAAAAAATGTAACTTTGCAATATATATACACTTGTGTAACTTTATTGTTTGGAGAAAATTAATTCATTCGAATGATTGAACTACGAGTTGGTTGAATGTAATGGTATATTTGTTTCACAGATGACGACGGATATGTTCCAATTGTCGAAATTACAACCTCATCCCCTTCCCCTGATTGTGACTTACCAAATTATACATATTATGCGGTTTGTACATCAATGAGAAACACGACGAGTATCACATGTGGAACAGTATCTGCCAACCTTGCCGGAGCACCTGTTGTTGGTGTGGTTTGTGTTGTTCAGTCTTTCGTTTTATTTGTTGATTTGCATTATAAACCCTAATTGATAGCTCATTTAAAAATTGTATTATCAATAATTGAACAACAAATAATTATATGAGTCAAACCAGATCAAGAACCCTTTGTTTTGTTAAGACAGTACAGTTTCAAGAACTTGACGATTAGAAGCCACTTATGCCTTAACCATTTACCTAAAAAAATTGATATTTTTGTTCTGTTTTACTGTTAAAAACACGTAGTACTTATTTTTCAACAGAAGATTAAGGGGGCCTTTTAGCAAAACTTAACGCTTTGAATTGTATATAGTATAAATCATGCAAAGCGTAGTAGAAGTATGTTTTATTAATGAATATTTATTTCATTCTTCAATAAGAGTTGTGAATTTAATCAGTCAATGCAAAGATGGAGATTATATTTTAAAAAGAAAAAAAGGATGTACACCATCATCGTCTAAAGTAAACGTCGTTGAGGGTCATTTAATACTCGATACTCACAACAAGCAATGATTAAGTACTTAGCATTTGTTAACATCCCTAATATTAAGATATCACAAGTTACAAGGTAAGTGTAAACATATTTTATTAATTAAATTCAGGTAAAGTAATGTACACAAATTTACATAATAATACATGTGAAATAATTAATAGGATCCAGGAACAAGCTGTTAGCTTATATTAATCCATTTCATATTGTAATACTCAAGGAGTAAAATGTTTAAAAAAAAAAATAACAATGTTACACTAGATGGAAAGAAGAAAAAAACATATAATAAGGTTGTGACACACAAGAAAGAAGAAAAAAATCATCGGAAATTCAATAATAAAGTTACAAGGTTGTAAACAAACCAGTTCAGCATACCACAATCTTATCTGTGTTGACCAGTAAACATTCTATGTTTGATTTTTGACATCTGTATTGTCATAATATCTTAATTATAGTATATTCGCCTTGATATTTTCTTATTTTAATCGAACCATTCCAAGTTCTTTTTTGTAGAGCATGATGTTTGCCCGAGATTAAGTTCAAGTTTAAGACTTTCTAGTTTTTCGAATTTCTAGGACTTTTCACATTTAAAATGTTAATATTCTTATAAAAAAGTCAAACCCATAAGTTCCAAAGAGTCAATATACATGTTAAGCAATAGAAGATAAGTCATGACTTTGTAAAATAACATGTTATATAAAAGGGCAAAGAATAAATGACATATAACAGTTTCTTCTACATATGATCACTACATACAGTAATACTGTTGTCTCAGGGAAGATTGGTACTTCTAATAATTCTCTTCCGTAGCATTCATACGAAGGTCCTTCGGTTTGACACACCATTTCACAGCTAGATATTATCTTACAATCTAGGTTGGCATTGCAACTCTCTCCAATTAATAATATCAGTGTTATTCCATTGCACCAAAGCAAAACGGACATTTCAATTCAGTATCTTTTCCTGTGAAAGTATTCAGGGTAAATTTATAAGGATTGTTTTGCATATTTTAGTCGTTTTGAATTGCACTTTTATTTCTTAATTTACATATGTAACAAGTGTATAAAGCGGTTTTTGCATATGTAACAACCATGTGCAGCCTTGGGTTTAATAATCGATGTCTCATGCCTCATACGCTATTTAAGGGAACTTACTGTATAAATCTAATTAGTAACATAGTTATAAGACTAACTGGTGTGTCATCAATAGGTCGTTTTCGAGCGTAGAATGAATGTTTGAATCAATCAACAATTCCTGTAGGTGAATTCTGCGGGACATCCTTTCAAAATTTACCAGAATATTGAACACTTATCTGTGCATCAGTTAACTATTCTAACTTCAAACATCACTCTTAAAGAAAGTACAGCTTTATCATGTTTAAGTTTTTTTTTCAAAATATGATACTTGTAGATATGATCACACCTGGCGTACTAAATTATACTCCTGGTACCTTTGATAACTAGTTACACCACTGGGTCGATGCCACTGCTGGTGAACTTTTCGTCCCCAAGGGTATCACCAGTCCAGTAGTCAAAACTTAAGTGTGGACATGAATATCAATAATGATGGTCTTTTTTTTTTTATAATTTTCCTGTTTAAAAAACTTTGAACTTTTCGAAAAACTAAGGATATTCTTATCCCAGGCATAGACTACCTTAGCCGTATATGGCACATTTTTTTTGAATTTTGGATCCCCAATGCTCTTCAACTTTTTACTTGTTTGGCTTTATAAATATTTTGATATGAGCGTCACTGATGAGTCTTGTGTAGACGAAACACGTGTATGGCGTACTAAATTATACTCCTGGTATAACTTAAATAACTTAATATAGGTATGTAATCATTTTAAACGTTTCAAATTTATGAAATTATATTTGTACATCAATGTTTTTGATACACCAATAACAAAAACTTAAATATATTGAATTGATACATTTTGTAATTATTCAAAATTAAACCAGAAACCTGTATTTAATTATAAAATAATGAACCTGTTATAGGAGACAATACTCGCATAACTTTTTTTTTCGAATTGGCACATAATATTATACAAAGGAATGTCACTCTTGCATACAAATGGCACATTGATATAATTGATTAACTGTGCATTCATGCTCCACCTTCAATGAAGGTTCTTAATTATAAATATAACCAAAATTGTTAATCTATAGGATAGTGAAAACTAATGAAAGCTAACTCACCGTATAGATATTTCTTTGAAATTTTTTAAAACATCCTCAGAAAAATGCTCGAGCCACTTGACTTTCATAGCTCATAACTAACGTATTTAAATAATATTTTAAAAAAGTAGTATAAAATTATTTTGCTTTCATATTCCAAAATTACAAAATGTGAATAAATTCATAATAGATACCAGGATTGAAATTTTATATTTACACCAGACGCACGTTTGGTGTATACAAGACTCCTCAGTGACGCTCGAATAAAAAAAAAATGTTAAAAAAAGCCCAATCAAAGTACGAAGTTGAAGAGCATTGACAAATTTAATATGTTTTTAACTTTGCTTTACTAGAAAATATACGGCTGTATCTAATTATTTACTTTGCGATACAAATTTATTTTACCAGGATCAATAACTAGACTTGATGAGTTTATCCTGAATCACCTGTCTATAGATGAACTGTTCTATGATGAGCAAACGGGTTAAACTCCACTCAGTTAAGTGAAATAAATCAAGTTATAACTTGTTGATTACTTTTCTAGATACAACGTTGAATTCTTTGATTCGCCGATTTTTTGTAATGACGGCTTACACATCGAACATCGTTATTTAAATGTCATAATTAGAATATTCCTAAATCTTAAAATTTATCAACATTCAAAAATATAAAACGCTATACAGAAAGATAGAAAGAAATCTGTTTGCACATATTCAGTCATGAATTTAAATTGTTTAACTCTAAATGAAAAATATAAGTATCTACTTAATTGGAAAAGCGCTCAATGTTAATGTTTAACGAGAACTTGAATATATATCGAAATAAAGTTCTGAAAAAAAAAAGTCGTAGTGTAATAGACGGATGCTAACAATCAGCATTTATATAAAAAGAATAAGTAACAAAAAGTGTTTTTCTTACATGTAAACAGACAGTCTGGAAACTGTAATTCATCAGTGGGATTCAGATCAATACTACGTATTTCAGATATACGAGGTGAGAAAAAAAATAATAGGCACCAATAATGTGTCGTGTTATCATTGTCATGATATGTACTAACCCTTCCGGAGCACCTGAGATCACCCCCATTTTTGGTGGGGTTCGTGTTGTTTAGTTTTAAGTTTTCTATGTTGTGTCTTTTGTACTATTATTTGCCTGTTTGGTGTTTTTTAGCCATGGCGTTGTCAGGTTACTTTCGATTTGTTAGTTTGACTTTCCCTTTGGTATCTTTCGCCCCTCATTTATACAGTTGATTAAATGCATAAACATTTATATTCTAAATTGGTTAAATGCAAATATATCATATTTCAAATTTCTACACATTTTTGAAGCCATCATTTTTTACCATTATACGTCAATTTTAGTGACCACCAGCCATGTCAATTGGTATTTGGTTTTAGCTGCTTTTCTACTTCAAAACAGTGAAGTTTAGCTTCTTTCATTGTACCTGTTTCAAAAGTGCTGTAAAATACCGAATTTATTAAAGATATGAATGAATTTTTTATTAAAAGTTGTGTTTTTTTTCACAATTCCATACGACACCTGTATTTTAAAGTAACTAAAACCCTTTTGATCCCCTACACAAATTGACGGTGACTTTGTTTTCTTTTATCAAAGACGTCATGCAACAAAGATCTTCTTTATTGCGTTTGAAACTATACGTCGCGGCAAATTCTAACAAATCTGACAAATTATTGTTAGCCTATTGATGGACACAGGCACAAAAAATAGCAATAGAAATGCATTGCAAAGAAAATTTCTGGAGGAAAAAACATACTAAAAAAGGAATGAAGGTCAGTTAATTATATTTATATTTTATAAGTTAAAATCTTGCTTATATTATTATCTCTTCACTAAGTAAGCTACAAAAATAAGAGCAAAAACTAGCTTATTAAGTCAAAAGATGTATTCTTATAAAATTGAATTTATTTGGCAAATTCTCGTCAAATTTAATCATCATTGAACATTATTAAAGTAAAATACACAAGATTTGTCCCACCAATTTCATTTCATTTCTGAGATTAATATCCAATTATTCCAGTAAAATATATATACAATACAGCAGCTGATACAGCAACCTGAAGAGAAGAAGCCCCATTTTTTTCAAAAAATTTACTTTCATAATCTATATAATGAGAAATAAGACAAAGGGCTACTGTGCAAGCTAATCTAATAGTTTAATTCTAATTCTACAATAATAATGGTTTTGGAATTCAAAATTGTTTCACTTTCACTTATAATTTTAACCCTCTTGCTGCCAAAGGGACATTTATGGCTTCTACATACAAATCTTGTTGATTGTGTAGAATGTCAAAGGTCCATTGTAACGTCACAATACACAATACTCAGGGGCACTGACAACGTAAAAATACGGCGTCAAAAGGGCGATTTTGGCGGGAATGAAGCAAACTGAATAAAATGCTTTAAAAGTATACTTAAAACGGATGTCAAGAAATGATGCAGAAACATAGGTTGTTAGTACTATAATAACAATTATTTTAAGTTGTTTACTAATCATCTAGTTCGTCATTTTCATGTAAAATGTTGCATTCTTTCGAGAAATTTGTTTTATGTTTTTTTTTCGTACATCTATCAATCAGAATATCTCATAAAGTTAATACGATTAAATATTAATATTCATTCACAATACACGTTTTATTTAAAAGAACTGGATAATTTATTTAGGGCTCAAATACCACGATTGAAATCTCAGTTAGGAATTTTTTTTTGTAAAAGTACACACATGTTAACCGATGTACATGTATTACCATACGAAATTTCAATACATTTAAAACCTGTTTCATCATGGAAGCACTGCCTTAAAAATGTTTATTTTCATTCCAAATGGGGATGTTAAATTAGTAGTAGACACAATGATTTCTATTCCTATCATATATATCATAGATATCCTTTCCAAGTGGCAATCTCTTTTTTCTGGCATTCACCACAGATCTTTTACTTTGTAGGACTCATTGATCAATAGATGTATTGTATATTGAATTTCAGATGTCCTTAATATTGCATGAAATATTTGCCACTGAACGTTGAAAAAAGAACAATTTATCAATTAACAGATTTAAAGATATTTCGTGTATGTCAATTACAGTGTGTACTTTATCATAGTAAATGAAAATGAATTATTATTGATTCAGGTTCACTTGTAGACAATAGAAATTCATTTCAGAGAATTTCTTTCCTCGTTTTTGCTGTGTTTTTTTTTTTTAATTCGTTTTCTCTCAAATTTTGAGCAATAAGTGGTCAACAAAATTATAATAAACATGATTAAAAAAATAAGCAAAATGAATATGGATAATAATTTTTATATAAAAAATATTTCCTCGCCTACCGAAACAAGGATTGAAATCATGATAATTTTAATCTGACACGTTTGATACTTCACAACAAGAAGTAGTTCATAGAATCATAGAGCAGCTGCTCGGAGATTTTATTTATTTTTAAAAATTTGTACACGCTTTGTTTTTATTTTCATTTTCATTGAGTGCCGTTGTTTTGCCGTTTATATAATGATTTGAGAGATTTTTTTACAGTATTTATACCAATTACCTAATAAAAAATATTCCAAGGTTAAAAGTTATATTTTTAAATAATCTTGTATTAAAAACATCGTTTATGACAATCTTAGAGCATATTTAACTTCCGTAAAATTACTTATACATCGTTTTCATAATTACGGCCACATTGACGCGGGAAAAATTATGGACGGCGGGAAAGCGCAGTTCTACAGATAGGCACAAGTTTTGCAACGTCACAGATAAGAAACGTCAAGATGCTTTAGGCGCGACAAAACAAGAAAAAAACTCGGCAGCAAGAGGGTTAATAAAAACTTATCCCTTTTCTGTAGGATATTTTCTAGGCAGTATTTTACTGTTGAACTAAGAAACAGTTACATAGGCTTCAGTTTAAAGGCTCTCTTATTTTGAAGAAAGTTATTGTTACTCTTGGTCCCACTTTATAGAATATAAAATATAAAAGGTCAGTACTATTATTCTATCAATTTTCAGAAAGATTATTCAAATTGTATAAAATATGTTTTATTGCATTAAATATTATCAGAAGTGTTTAAAAAAATTCTACTAGGTGTGATCCCATATACATTTATAAATATTACAAAGTATATTTCATCAGCCAGATCTAATTTATATCAATATAGCTAGGTTTTTAGTTTTATATGTAGGTTCAATTATCCACATTTCTGAACTGTTTTTTTTTACTAATATAAATAGTGTGTCTTATAATTATTACATTTAGTCCTTCTCTGAAAAATAGGGAAGTATCTCTTCTTTATATTATTATAACATAGTTGTAAATCGAGTTTCGTATATTTTCCTTCTAATTTTTGTAAAGTAAACTCCTTTTTATGCATTTTGCTGGGTTTTTATATTTGACTGGTGATATTAAGGGGAGATAACCACTTGCACAAATCGGCATAAAAACCACCGCTTCGTATCGAAAATAACTTGACGTTTGCGTATCCAACATTCTAGTGCCGAGATATTTATATCGAGTGTTTGTCTTAATGAGATGCTTTATAAAATTTAAATTCAGCCCATCATTTTTAGTTTCCTTGTAAATATTTAGATTTTTCGATCGGGAGACTCGACAATTTTCACCCAAACTCCAAGTTTGAAGATAAAATAAAGAATAAAGGACTTTGATTTGATGTGTAAGTTTTGACGAGTGAAAACTGTATATTCAAGATAAGTTGGGTCAATAGTTTTTTATTACGACAATAGTATTTACTGAGTAAAAATGAGGTTTGTTTCGTCCGTTTTTTAAGTGAATTTTAACGGTCACGTGACTCTATTGTTGCTGATTAACTTGGGGTCAAACCGTGACCTGCTTTCCAACTGTCTCTTAAAAGTTTTCATTCGTATGACGTCGTCTTTTGCCATAACGTAACTTCGCCAAATCCTTCATGAAATTTCGCGGAATTTTATCTAAATTTATTTTTATACATTTTCGCAATCTCCGGCGCAGAGAGCATATCCGTTCCGTTCAATACTCTGTAACACTACACTGATACTAAGTGCAGTATTGCGGAGCATGTATGGAACGGATATGAACTCTGCGCCCGGAAATTCACATTTTCGAACCTTTAGTGCATTCATTTTAAATCTTTTTGTTATATATGCATTAGAATAGAAACAACTGTTATGCTTTAATCTCAATTTGCTGAAAATCCCAGTATCCTTGCAAAAACGGTATCGCGCATGAATAGATTACGAAAGTAGTTTCGGGGTCATGGTTTATCGAAGTGAAAAACTAGAGAAAAATTATAATTGACCAGTCCAATTCAAGTATATTTAGATATGCAAATCATATAAGAATTATTTTAAATTATGCACCATCGAGTACACGGAAAAAATGCTACATTCATTCCTTATAATTCAATTCTAAATTCCATTTTAAGGTTTAAAATTTTGAATAATAACCGTTGCTGACGTCAAATGCCAAATTATGTCCATGAGCTGATAGACAAAACTGAAAGACGCGTTACAACCAAAGTTTTATTATTTGTATGTTGTATCTATATTCTTCATATTTTCATTATTCTTATGATGCATGTTTTTTGTTGACATTGGTTTTATTATCATTATGTATATATTGTATCTTTATTGTTATATATAATTATTTAGGTGATGATTCGATATTGCGGTTATAGAAAAAAGTAAAATCACAAAAATACTTAACTCAGAGGAAAATTCAAAACGAAAATTCCCTAATCACATAGCAAAATCAAAAGATAAAACAAAACGAACCAATGGACAACAACTGTCATATTCCTGACTTGGTAAAGGCATTTTCAAATGTTGAAAATGGTGGATTGAACCTTGTTTTAGATTGATACTAGTATTAGTTATGTGATGTATCTTTTAATATTATTATCGTGTTGACAATGTTTTGGTTATATTTTTATGATTTATGTACAATTTTGACATTGTTCTTCTTCTTATTATTTCATTGGTGTATCTATATTTATAACTTAATCACCGGTTAAACAGTTTAAAAAAAATGTTTTTTTTTAATATTTTTTAATTGTTTTGCATTTTAAAATTGTGCCAATGTCAAAATACCTTTTATGATTAAAAAGGGACAAATTAAGAAAATAAGTGGCATATGTATATTAAACTATTGGAGATTATCACTAAAAGCTGCAACTTCAATTAAAACTAAAAGAGGGAAAAAAAACTCGAGACTTGTAATATGAAAACGTATACAACTTAACCTACCTGCAGATTTTCTTTTGAGTTTTAATATTCATTTCAAGCTGACAGTTATGTAACGTTAATTATTTTCATACTAATTCCCAATACTCTTTATTTGGTTAGGAAATAAACTCATCATAGATACCAGGATTGAAATTTTATAGTTACCCTAGACGCGCGTTTCATCTTCAAAAGACTCTCGAATAAAGAAAAATGTAAAAGTCAAAAATAAAATAAAGTGAAATTGAAGAGCATTGAGGACCAACAAGCACTAAAAGATTTGAAAAATACAGCTAAGGTAATTTATTCCCGAGGTAGAAAAGCCTTCGTTTTATAGAAAATCAAAGTTTTGTTAATTTATAATTATGAACATATCAATGATAACTCGAGTCAAAACAGAAGTGCTACACAGGCAAATTTCACTCACATCTATTTCATGTGAATTTACGCGAGCTTATACGTGAAACTCACATGAAATCAGTTTTTTGTGAGTTTCACGTGAATCTCATGTGAAACTCATGTGAATTTCGACTTTTTAAAAATAGAGTAATTCAAATAACATCTAAATTTTCAAATTGAATAAAAATCATGAAAAATATCTCGTAAAATTCACATGAAAATTTTCAAGTGAGTTTCATGTATAAGCTCGTTTGAAGTAAATCTCACGTGAGATTCATGTGAATTCATGCGAGCAAATTTTGGCTGTGTACACATGAACATTTCACTTACTGATGTAGGCAATGAAAACTGTTCCGCAACAATTGGACGGACTTTGAATGATTATATCTTTTTATCAACCTTATCATTTTAAATCTAAAGAAAAGTATTATGTGCAGTATAATCACATAGCATTTATTATTCATTTCATTTTCATGGTATATCTGATTGATATCTGATTACGTGACAATTGTATCGCATCTATTTATTTCAAAATTTCCTTATCAAATTGTTCATGATAAGATATGTTTCAGAAGTTTAAAATAAAATCCAAAATGAATACATCATATTTATCCGGGTTGGAATTCATAGCAGTCATATTTTCATTGTGTTTTCTGTCTGGGTGTCCATTCGTCCGTATGTTCAAAAGGTATACATATCACAATTACTAATACATGTTATCGTATTCTGTCAACAGCTTGACGCTGCTGAGTCACGTATATACGATTTTGGAATCTGCTTGACGCCTACTTAGACAATATACGTATAGTGTCTTGAAATATGAAATTTATTTGTATGAGGCTTAGAAACGAGGGAAATGCGATGTTCTACCGAGCATTATCTCCCTTGTTTCGTGCCGAATACAAAAAAATTTCATATTTCAAGACACTATACGTATATTGTTTTTATACTGAAATCGATAAAAAATAAAAAAAAAAATTTAGAAAAATATGTAACAAACATTGTTAAAAAAAGTGTTTGGAATTTCCTTCTTGGGATACCATTTTGGGGTATTTCCCTATGAGCGTAGTCCAGGCGGTAAAACATTGACATTTTAAGGAATTAGAAAGGGAAAATGAACTTAATTAATAACATTTAATGAACATGGTATATAAATTACCAATTTGAAGACATAACAAGTTTAAATTCATAAAAGTTTGACCTTTGTTACTACAAGTTGTCATGGTTGTGACGTGACGTTGTTGATGAAATACAGTAGTTCCGGTAAGTAGGCGGGGCTTACCGGTTAGTTGAGGTTATTGACGTATAAAGCTAACGTTTATACGTATAGCTTTATCTGTATAGTAAAATAGGTAATTGCAGTATAATTACTGCTTAACGGTATTTTTAGTTTAAACGGGTATGCTCACACAAGAACGTGTATACCTGCTTGTTACATCAAAACGACTTACTCAGAATGTAAATGCGCTGTGAGAAAATATACAATCATTTGTAGTCGATACGGATCCATGAACGGGGTAAAACTTTTTATGAAAATAATTTTATTTTAGCGAGGTAACTTATTTTCGAAATAAATGTAAGGTGTATTACCAGATTTATTAGTACCAATTGTGAACATTCGTTATGAAAACACACTAATAAAATATAGAAAACTCCAATGTAAATTTCAAAAATAAATATTTCCCCGTTTTTAAGCCTAATCCTGATATCGTTGATATGCGAAGCCAAAACACTATTATTGTCTTTATACAGTTATGTAGAAAAAACATTTGCAATTTTTGTTTATTGTGTCATTGCTACTTATTTGATTTAAAAAATGGAAAAATTCCATTTAAAAATACCTCACATATGGCGGAGAAATATATAACACAACAAAATGTACATTACCTGTTGAACCAAATCGATGGTGAACAAATTTATTTGACGAAAATATCAATAATAAGCATAAAACATAATGATTTATAGGTTTAATCAAGTAATTTTAAAAAGTGAAATATGTTTTTCCATCAATTATAAAAGAAATAAGTTTGAGTCGTTTCACGCTTGAAGCGGGCGTCATGCATATTTAAATATAGTTCATGCTCTACTATCTAAATATTCACGAGGAAAAGTGATATCGGATTAGTGACTGTATATGACATAGAAATTTACAGTTAACGCACGTTGACTGTTCAAATAGGACGAGTGCAGTATAAAGGAATTTATACTGCACTCGTTCTATTTGAGCAGTCAAAATGTGTAGACTGTATATCTCTATGTCATATACAGTCACTGACCCGATATCACTTTTCCTCATGAATATATAAATAGAAATTGTCGAAATAATTGAATTATTCATACAACCTCTTCAACCTGTTCTTGTTTCAAATGCATACAACGATGCGTGGAACGACTCAACATTGTTTCTTTTGCAATTATTGGAAAAACATATTTAATTTGTTAATATATTTTGTTTGCAACCTATAAATCATTATGTTTTATGCTTATGGTTGATAGTTAAGTCCATACTCAAACGATTTTGTTCACCTTCGAGTGTTGGTTTCAACAGGTAAATGTTAATTTCATTGTGTTGTATATTTCTCCGCAAGCATGATGTGAAGCCTTTTAAAAGGGTATTTCCCCTAATATCTAAATCAAATAAACAACCTTAACGCATTAAACAACAATTGAAAATGTTTATTTTAGATTGCAGTATAAAGACAATAATAGTGCATTGACTTGAAATATCAACGATATAAGGTTTCGGCCCAAAACGGGGAAATAACTCGGCACAGGCTCGCATTTCCCCGTTTCTAAGTCTTATCCTTATATCGTTGATATGCGAAGCCAAAACACTATTATTAACACGTTAAAAATAAAAAAGGGAAAATAAATAATTCCCATTTTGGCCCGGTTTTGATATTAACTTTTTACATGAAGAATATGTACATTAATTTGTACAAGGACATTAAATACAAAAATAATCATAAATTCGTTAGATTCTTCTCATTTTATTTGGAAGAGAGTTTTGATACTCAAAGATAGTTACTTCAATTTGTATAAAACAGATTTTTTTCCACCTTAAATCGTATGTTTACTTCTATAACAGTCTAATCTAAAGAGTATTGACACTCTTTGTTGTATGGTGTTCTTTTATTTCTTGACTTCAAGAGCACGGCCTAGTACTATAAGTACCATGTATAATACCACAAAGTACTACTACTCTAGTTATAGCTCTTTTTCCTAAAGAGTATCAATACTGCTCACATTTTTAAAAAAATAGCAATACTCGAAAAAGCGTTACCTACCTCCAACGTTAGAAAACTCCTGTGATTATTTTTCTAGAACCATTTTTTAGCATCTAGACTAGAATTTTTTTTTTTTGACAGAGTATCGATACTCTTTGTAACTGTTTTCTAATTTAAGAGATTCGAAATTCTTCAAAACAGGTTTCTACAATGAGCATAATTAGAGTATTGATACTTTTGGAAATAGATTTCTAACTTGAGAGAATCAATATGCTTTTAAAAGATTTTCTACCTTGAGAGTATCGATACTCTTTTAAACAGTTATCCACCTCGAGAGTATCGATACTCTTTGAAATAGGTTTTATACCATGAATATATTGAGAGTATCGTTTTATGCCATGAATATATTGAGAGTATCGATACTCTTTGAAATAGGTTTTATACCATAAGTATATTGAGAGTATCGATACTCTTTGAAAAATGGTATTTACCTCGAGAGTATCGATACTCTTTTAAACAGCTTTCTACTTTGGATATCCATACACTTTTAAAAGGTTTCTACCATGAGCATATTCAGAGTATCGATACTCTTTTAACACATAGTATGATGAGAGTATCGATACTCTTTTTAAACATGTTTCTACCTTGGGTATTATGAGAGTATCGATATTATTTTATCTATTTTACGTTTTAAATAAAAACATGGAAAGATTTTGAAAAAAATAAGGACTAGTATAAGACTATCCGAGATATTTATTGCTGCCTTCGGTCCATAGATACGAATGGAGTACACTAAAAAGTCGCAAAAGTTGAACTTTGAACATTAAATCTTTTAAAGCATGACAGCGTATAGCATCATGATGGATTGAGTAAAGTTCCCGAGAAAAAATGCAACCAAAATGTAACGGCGTGAGACGGACAGCAACACATTCAAATGTATTGCTTCTTTCTATGTGGTAAAAACAAGAATATAAATGAAGTTCATAATTTTTATATACTAAGTAACATGAACCCCATCAAAAACAGGAGGTGTCTCACGTGCTCCGGAAGGATAAGCAGATTTATTCCACATGTGGCACCTGTCGTGTTGCTCCGGTTAAAAGGGTCTCAATGACTATCAAAACAATAGAATATATATTATTATGTAAACATTGACTGGAGAGAGTTCTATTTCGATTCTTTGAACATCATTCAAAAAGAGTCGAGCATTGATGCGTGTAAAAGTACTACCTTATTAATTGAGAATAATACAACTTTAGACAAGATCGCTATTTTAGTGTCTAGGATTTTCAACTTTTTTAATAGAGTCCCCGTTTAGTGATCATCATCTCCAATAAGGAATAATTTAATTTTGGGTGTAAAGCGTCATCTGATTGGCTGACGTTATTTTGTTATGAACTCATAAACATAATTTAGTCATGTGCCCGTGACGTCATCAACGTTTTTTCATGGTTTTCTACGGTTTAAAATGGAAATTATAAGAAATAACGCGCGTTATTCAGTATTCACCACATTTTTTATGTCTCAAATATATTATAACTAGATCAACTATGCCACACGCTCCAATATTTAACCTTTATTCTGTATGATTCCACGTTTTATGCATGCAAAATATTAGGAAAAAAACAAATAAATTCATTGTTGTATATAAGTACATATTTTATTGCTTGATCATTATGAACGCTATTTTGAAATAAAGATTAAATATTATATCTTGTATTTTGTGTGTAAACATTACAATGTATAAACTTTTAATCATGTTTGCTTTGATATTAATAAGTTAATCTGATAGAATTAGTGTGTATAATTTAACGGAGACCTATCAAATAACATGATAAAAACAAAAACAAACCTAACGAAGAGAAGAGAAATAAAATATTATACATCATTATACAATATTGTATCTGTTTGACAACTGCACGCTAGAAATAATTGCCGATAGTAATCGTCGATCTCGGCCGTCAATCCAAGTACGATTGATGCCAGATTTTGATATTCTACTTTTAAGATGTGTTTTCAACAATATTTTCTGCAATGTTTTATGAATAAAAAAAAGTTTCACAACACTTATGTTCGAAGATGGATAATAAAGTTCCTCAAGACTGATTTCCATATCTGGATTAAAAGGTCCACCAATACTGATTCCTTTAGATCGTGTGTACGTGCCCTCACCCTCAATTATTGACATTAATCTGAAAAAATAAATGTTATTTTTTGGACAAAATGTTATCAAAATATTTGCAGATGTTGCGTCCTGCAATGACTTGCATTGTATAATACTGTCTGAGAAACTGAAAACTGCTTCACAGTAAAACTGTCTTACATTGAATCTTTATCTGTATATATCAATTTGAATAAAAAAATAATAGAACGGTGCATAATTACAATGCCTTAAGCATTGTTAAGGAACATGAAATTTAAACCCGATCATATACCCGATATACATGCAACTTTTTTACTATCACAACCACTCTTTCAGAGGTCTGTTGAAAGGTAAACTTTCTGGTCTATCTACTATAGTTTTCTAGAGTTGCTTTAAATTTTTCGAACTATACATGTCGTGCTTACTCATATAGCATATACCTATTGTATATTGTTTAAAGATTTTCTCGCCCTCAGTATGCACGTAATAATTGCCACTGGACATTAAGAATGCCTCACTATACATACAGATTTACGTGTTATTCTGATGGAAACTGTGTCAATTACAATCCACAAATAAACTTAGTGTATGTCAACATCTGTTACAAATTAATATTTACCTTTGAAGCCTCCCACAATAACTTCATCAAGATGTACAACGTCAGATTGGAATCATGTTTATACTGATAAATAACAGTGAAAACAAATTTTTGATGTGTGCCATGGTTAATGGCACCAGTTACGTGTGTTTTCATTGGAATGGTTGAAGCAAGGTCCTGCAAAATAAAAACATGTTTACATGCTTTTCTATCTGACCTAAGACAATTCAAATTCAGCTCAAATATAAAAATACAATACATGATTGTTTTCCTTCAATCATTTTTTACCATGACGAGTTTTAAAAAAATATCTTTGTTGAAAAATCATCTTAAAATAACATACAATTTTGTCTTATTTTGATATCCTGTCCTTTAATGTCGTGATTTTATAATATAAACTACAATAACTATGAGTATATAAGGCAGCAACCATTTGATTTTCTGGGGGGGGGGGGGGGGGGGGCTATGGTTTTTTTTGGAAAAAAAAGTTTGTTTCCAGTTTTTGGAGAAAAAAATAATTTGTTTTTGATTCTGAGAAAAAAAAATTGTTTGTTTCACCCTCAGCTGCCACTATATGTAATGATAAAATTGAAAAGAAAAAATTGTTTTCGACTTGTCGCGAAAAAAATAGATTGTTTTATATATGTTAAATATGTCCAGAAAAAAAACCCCCCCCCCCCCCCCCCCCCCCCCCCGAAAATCAAATGGTTGCTGCCTAAATAACACATTCAGATGATCTTTTGTTTTGTTAAAATTACTACAACTTATAATAATACAAAAAAATTCCAACCCTTGCATTATTACTAGTATAAAAAGTCCATGGTTACAGAACTGACTAGTAATTTACGTCCCCAGACTAATTATAAATAATAATTTTCCTAGGAATTCAAGTTCATCGTATTCCTAGATAAAAACGTCCATGTCCTTTTTTTATCATAAAAATATTTATGAATCAAATCATTTACATATGAACAATGGAACTTCAAATGTTCTATAATTATTTAAGAGATGTGCATTTTGATTTTTAATCAAATTCATATTCCCAGTCTAATTTTCCTAGAAAATCATGTCCATGTCATTAGGAATATAGTCCCTAGTGTAAACAGTGTATAACTTGCATGTTTTATTTGATACACTTTCCCAATGAAGTTCTTGCTATTAAATGCATGAAATATTAAGTAGGGGTATGTTATTACATGTCAAACAAATTTTGGTGCTGAATCTTTATGTTAAGTAGTGAATTGGTCCAGTTCTAAAAGGTCAAATTTTATCACGTCTGAAGCTGTCAAACTGAATTTTACACCCCCTTAACACAGAATTGTCAATATTTTGAGTTAGAGCTGGTAGAAGTTTCTATAATTTTGATATTATTTGTCTCACTGGTAGTACACTACACTGTAAAAATCTTTTTGAGAAAGAGCAGGTGCGATTTTTTTAATTTGAATTTATTGTCTAAAAGAAATGCACTACGAAATAACTGTGGTCTCGGGCCATTATTATTCCTAGGTAAAAATGTCCATGCCCTTTTTTTTAAAAGGGTTTGAAAAGTGTTGTGTTTTATCATTGTTTAAGAGTTTTGCATCAACTTTTATTGCCTCATCCTTGTAAAAAGATTTGTCTGAAATAAATGTGTTTTTTTTTTATATAAAATGCACACTGTTTAAAAATATTACAGAAACAATTAACCACTAAAAACGTTTCTATATTTATATAAACATATATTGTCTCTAAGCTAGAAATGTTTGTACTTTCGTCTTTTGGAAAAATTGTACGGAGACAAACTACACAATTAAAGACTTATTCTCGGAAGACCTTTTGCATATAAAAGCTTATTCCATCGAAAAAAAGAACACATGATTAAAATTATAAGAATTTTGTCAAAAACATGGACAGTTGAGAATAAAGATATATACAACATGTATAAGTACATGATTATTCATAAATTTTGTTCGTGTCATTTATTTCTCAAAAACATACGTGTCCTTATAATGACTGCATGGGCTGCTTTTTAGAATAAAATTATGAAAATGAATTAATCTCAATCAAAATGTATCATAAACAAAACTTACTGATCTGATTTTAACATGACTATAAAACTTCCTCCAAATGGCGTAAAAAGATGTTGTAGACATAAAATTATTGAAATCCATTATCTGTTCGTTTCTATATGCTATATAGATTTCTTTCTTCCGCATTCCAAAAGGCAACCAGACTTCTTGTTGATGAGGTGGCCTTTCTCCACGTTGAGCAATGTATTCTCCCAACCAATGGATATCTGCTTGCTTTTGTTCACTGAAAGACTGGCCCGCTTGCGAGTTTCTTGTTAGGCTACTATTCTGCCATTTTGTCCTGTATCTGTAAAAGCTACTCTATGTTATACCATGCCCTTGTAACCATGCTTGTTGACAAACCACATTTATACGAAAAGTAAACCTTTGATTACATGTACTTTCAGATGGTGGTTGAAAGTCTTCAAATTTTCCAGAAAACCACTGTTCCCTTTCTTCCGTGTCTAGAGTTCAATATAATGTTCTCAATTTCTTTATAACTTTTCTTTCATAGAATTGTTTAGAAGTACATTTTCTTTCGCATCCACACTTTTTCGTAGCTTTCTTTAATGCCAAAGAACCTACTTTTTTCATTATCATAGTCGTTGTGTTGGTTTTATCTGAAATGGTAAAATGAACCTTTGTTTATAGTTTTTTTTTTTTAAAGAACTCATACTAGAAACCATTATTATTTTGAAAATTGATTTGACTTTTGTATAACATTAGTTGCGAATGAAATACTTTTAGTGGTCTATAACCGGCAATAATAAATTGAAATATTACACATGTTTGTTCTTTTTTTATATGATGCTTACATGTGTTTGAAGAATATACAGCCGTTAAATATAAAAAGGAAGAGGTGGTATGATTGTCAATGAGACAACTCTCCACAAGAGACCAAATGACACAGAAATTAACAACTGTAGGACTATACCGTTCGACCTTCAACTATGAGCAAAGCCCATGTTATTCGTTAACAAAAACATTTAAGGGATTGACAGCAAGGGGAAAATGTAGAAATGGTTCATAAAAAAATTGTACTCCATAAACAATTTAAAGATAAAAAGAATTGTTTTTATTAACTAAAACATTCAAAATAAACTATTTTTTCTTTTACATTAATATATATATTGAGTTAATTAATTATTGTCTTCATTTGTTTTTGTTGTTGTTATGCTGTAAAGTTTATATGGCAGTAAAACTTTCAATTTGAATTTGAATTTGAAAATTAATTTTAGATTTATGTCAATTATTTATAAAATACAAGAAGTAATAACGACGTATCAAATAGTTTGTTATTGAAACTGATAGATATACCGGATTGATTCTTTTATAACTTGAATCTAGTTAATCAGTTGTTAAACCAGAAAAAAGTTACTTCTCGTACTATTTAACGATTGAACAAGATAATAAAACAAACTGTATTTGTAATATAACCGTATAACACCAAGAAATTGGTTTTAATCAATAATGCAACGAACCTCTACGTCCCTTTGAAACTGGTTTACTATTTTTGAAATTAGGATGTTCATATTCCAAATAATCAAAAGGTTCCGACTGTGTGGAAGATCCACTTGTTGGCAGTGTTGAGCTAATGATGGACAAAGTATCTGTACTATTAGAATCCGAATTCCGTTCAAAAAGATCTTCTTCGCACAAAACAGGTGCTCTTACGGGTGGCGGTGGTTCATCATCAATAAAATCATAAACTGCTGGAAACCTTGTGGATGTGCCTTCTCTCCACATTATCTTGTATAAGTGATAATTCTTCAGTACTGTTTTCGCAAATACTTGATGTTTCTAAGTCACTCTCCTGAAAATTTCTTCTATGAAATGAACCCACACTGTTTGCCATAGTTTGTTCACTAGATTGCACAAAGACCGATCTTTCTTCAATCGAACACTCGTGTTCAGTAACATCCAAGGTTTCACTACTTTTAGAATTATAAGACACTTCAAAACTTGAAATTTCTGTTATGCTTGAATCGTTTACAGTATTTTCCATGGTAATCTTAATTGCGTAAACCCCTGAGGGTTTACGCAGTATATATTGGACGAGTGATGTAGTCTTTCGGAACACCGGATGTTAGTCGGAACACTTCTGGTCTTTCTATGACCACCTTTCAAATACATGCGCAATAGCTATGACCACCTTTCAAATGCATGCGCAATAGCTTACAAATCTGTTGAATATGCATTAGCATCTTAAGTTGCTATAGAGATATTTTACGTATGATCTGAAATTTATTATGATATAATATTTTCTTGCACAAGATTACAAGCTGCTAATATTAATTAACCTACATGCGTAGTATTTTAATTAGTCAAACGATGTAACCAGCTGTGTTTAGATATGAGATAAGATTTCATGTAAACAATGCGCTTTATATTCTGAACGAGAATACTTAAAAATAAAATCTTTAGAAAGAGTTTTAGTAGCATTTTATTTTAGATTTTACGTTTAGTGAAGATGTACATGTTGTAAAAAGCAAGCTATTTATTTTTTTATACTGAAATTAAAGGGAAGTCTTTCTTGCATATGATTAAATTACAGTTATTTTTTTTGGTTAAATATTGCAACTTTAATAAAAAAAAAATGGTTATTAAAAATAAAATTAAATAGATATTGAATATGAAAAAATTAAATATTTTGAACGAGAACAATTAAAAATAATATCTTTAAAAAAAGTATTAGCACTTTTTGAAATTTTACGTCTAGGATAGACCAAGGACATGGAAATATAATCATTAATACGTGCCTCAAATAGGTGTAAAAACGAGGATTTTAAAAAAAATCGTTTATTGAAAATAACGTTAAAATTAATTATGAAAGTTATGTCCGTATTTATTTTCATTAATATTGCAAATTTAAAGTTATTTTCTTTGTTTAAATATTGCAACATTTTTTACTTTTTTTTAATAACCTCTGAATCCTTTTCGTCATTAAAATGCGACTGATAAGTATAGATATTCAATATGAAGGGGGAAAAAATAACCGTGACTGAAATCTAAATCTAAAATTTATTTTTAAAAAATACACATTTGACCATGTAGATGTAAGAAATGATACTTCAAGCAATGAAACAACGAATTAAATGTGCCACTTTAATTACGACTGATAACCTAAAAATGAATCATGCATGCATTTTTAGCAGACTTAACCAGGTCGGCGATAAGATATCGAATATAAAAAAAAAGATATCGGGTTTGGTGTCAATGAGACAACTATCTGCAAGAAACCAAAATAACACAGAAATACAAACTATGGGTCACCGTACGGCCTTCAACAACAGGCAAAGCACGTACCGCATAGTCGGCTATAAAAGGCCCCGAAATGACAATGTAAAACAATCAGTCAAAAAAGAAAATTAACAAAGTCCGTATCATCGTATGCGTAACTTAGTTGCTCACCAGAGGAACTTTACGCAAGCGTTTAAACACGCGTTCCATAAGTTTGAAGTACGTCGAAATGCAAAGGTATACGCTTGGTGAACGCTTTTACTTCAGGAAAATTTTAATGGAACATAAAAAAATCATTCAGCTCAAGCGTTTGTCAAACGTATATACATGTACCTGTAAACTGCACGCACATAATATACACGCTACACGAGCGTTGAAAACGCTACAGATAAGTTTTAGACACGTTAAGGGCACATTGCATACAAAAATACTCGTCGCCTTAAAGCTTTCATTTAGGAAAAGAAGTCCGATACGGGTGAAACTTCATCAAACCTACAGAAGATATTACACCCTCTCTAACCATGCAACATGGGACTAGACAACATAGAAGTACAGGAACTACTCACATTAGTTTGAGCTGTACAATATCTACAAAAATATCCCGCCTGCCTAAAAGGTGCATATAGGATCGACCATAGTCTAGCACTAATGATACAAATACCAACCAGAGTTACAATGACGTGGTAGTAAGTCTTTAAAGGCCACCGAGCGGCCTCCAAAAATGTAAAAAAAACCTACTATTTAGTCGGCTATTAAATGCCCCGACCATTAAGATTTAAAAACAAAAATCAAACAAAACTAAACAGCCTTATTGATAACAAAATAATTTACGAAAACAACTTGACCGACATGAATTATGAACAACAACCACTGTACTACATGTTTCTGGCTTTAGAATGGACATTGGCACATAAACAATGTGGTGGCCATAAACCCAACCCTCCCAAATGAACCAAACCTTATGGACAACACATCGCAAGAAAAAACTGTAAAATATCAGTTGCAATTCGCGTCCCTAAAATGATGGGTACGGTGCACAATAATCACTTACATAAAAACAATAGACACAAATCACTGAAATAATCGCACTTACCGAAAGCTATTTCAAAGCTAGTGAACATGTAGACGAACCAGTGGACATAGACGGACTGGTAAACATGTAAACAGACGGGCGAATGTGACAGACTTATTGACAAACATTCACATATAGACAGACCTGCAGTTGGGAATGTAGGAAGACCAGGAGAAACGCTAAGGTACGCTTTACGCACACCCAATACACGCTTTAAGCTCGTTGTGCACACGATACAGATATGATTGACAGGTTGAATGCATCAAAATTACTAGCGTTTTGGTAGCGTGCATGATTTTTTTTACCTCGGCCGACGTACGTCGGATCTATACGTTGATGTGTGAAGCCGGTATTACATTATTTAAACCACTAAACAGGCAATGTCAGTTTCTAATTCTTATGCACAACAAAAGTAATATAAGACAATACATCTTTATTAAACAATTATCTAATATATATATAATGCCAAACAAGCATTTGGGTTTACGATTGCATTTCTTTTTTTAAAGAAAGCAACTTGTTTTTTAATTTTAGTTTGAGTAATAAAGAACCACCATTTTGAAAGTATACCTCATTGAGGAAACACAGTACCTTAGTCACATGACCCTTGTATCATCCATGTTCGTGTTACATTAGAAGTCACATTATACTTCACAAAACTGCTTCATAAACTTGTCATAAGATATTCATCAATTTTACGTATAAAGAAAAGATTATGATAAGCAGCAGATTGCCTTTTATCTGATAAAATCACCAACAAACACAGTTGTTTGCACAAGAAGATTATTCAATGGAACATAATACTATTTGCATTCAAAACACTTAATTATATGCATGTATTAACGTCTATGTATTATTCACATGATCTCAAATATTATGCAGAACCAAAAATTCTTGATTCTCGGGGGGGGGGGGGGGGGGGGGGGGAGGGGGTCCACTTACTATGTGATGAGTGGCATGGGTGAGCCACTGGAATAAGTCACTATTTCATGCTCTGTGATACACATGAATATTTTGAATTAAAAAAAATCGTGTCTGAAAATCATTTGACGAACTGATTTGGAACCAAACTTCAAGGGCAAGGAAACAATAAATTCAGAATCTTCTTTTAGAAACATAAATACAATTAAGATTACAAATTTATTAACTCTATTGCTTCCGACATTTATATTGAAAACACCATTTCTAGATCTCGAGATTGTTTTAATTTTTAGTATAGATACTTACTTATTATCCATGCGGTCGTTTTGTGGAACGAGAGCTTTAAATTTAATAGTATCTAGTACCGAGATGTTATATAAATATTTCAATGAAGGATCACAAATACCATGAAATACCGCCTTTTAAAAAATCAACTTGATGAACGTTGCAAAGTCACCACCAACTGTTAATGCTGGTTCAAACAAATTACTTAATAATCCTATTATACTTATTGATAGACACATAATGTACAAATCAGATTTACAGGGTACCGTAGTGTGATAAAGAAATGAAATAGCATAACACGAACTTTAACTAAACACGTAAAATTTAATTAGATGTGTGATTTCAAAATAACGAAAGAAATGTCAACGTAAAACTGGGATGTGTTCATTTCTAATACCAAACAATTCTATATTTATTTTTTTTTATGTTTGATTATCCCAATTTTTTAAATGTTTTGAAATTTGGAAATTTTTTCCAACTTGAAATCATTATAATGTTCAAATTCTAAAATTCTTTTAAAATTAAATAGTTCAGTTATTTGTTTTAGCTTTGATCATTTCGCTTTTTGAGAGCTTGATTTTTTGGGGTAGTTTTTGATAAAAAAATTCATAAAAAGACTAAAAAGATGAATTTTAATCATGATATAAGTAGCTCTTGCTTGATTTATTGCAGGCTATGAATATAAGATAATTTCAACTGAATTTTAATTTTTTTTTACATGTAGGTGTTGTGCTGTTACACCACTGTTCATTATTAAGGCGAGGGTTCATTACCTGCCAACAAGTAAAATTCCGCAACATTCTGTATGTGCCTGTTCAAAGTCAATGATAGCTGCCATACTAAAGTTTTTTTTTAACTTTACCAATTATACATTCTCACTTTATGTATTTTACAGTCACGTTGTTTATTTCTGTATATCATACTTGTATTTCATTCATTGTATCGTACATGAATCAAGGTTGAAAGGTTTTGCCTTTGTCATTTCGAGGCCTTTTGAAGCTGACTATGTGGTATAGGTTTTAGATCATTGTTGAAGGATATACGGTAACCTATATTTTTACCTTTGGTGTCATTAGTTCAGGTTGGCAATAGTAGCACATCTTCGTATTTTCATATTTAAATTCATAACGATCCAAATTGTCTTCATTAGAATATCACGAAGATTATACTAGACATATGATTGAGGTGTCCATTACATAAAATACGCATTTAAAAAAACAGAGGGTTCGTTTCCGATTAACTCCCTTTTAAACATATATTTGACACAAAAGACGTGTCATTTTCGTTTAGGAGAAGTGGATATACATGCTAATGTGATAAAGAGATGTATTGGGAAACAAGTTATTACATTTGGTTAATGAGGTCAGATAATTTTGGTATGTGATAACGAGCCATCCTGTCTCCCGGAATGACAAGTGTAAAACAATTCAAATAATAATGTCCCCCCATAATATCAACGGCCTAAAAATGAAAGTAAAACAAATAATTTATTCACTGAATTGCAGGCTTCTGACTTGGAACAGGCACATACATGCCGAATATGGCGGGGTTAAACATGTTCTCTTGCCGATTATTAATCTGAAATACAGAAATAAAACTGCCAAAATAGCAAAACTCTATATAATATTAATCGCTATTTTGCCGAATTTAGACAAAGAGTTCTTAAAACTTATAAATCAATTCTAGCTGTAGAATTTATAAATCAATTTTAGCCGTAGAATTTATAAATCAATTTTAGCCGTAGAATTTGAAATCAATTCTAACCATAGAACTGTTATTTGGTCAGTTCTAGCTAGAACTGTCTTAAACTGTTCTAGGGTAGAACTGTCAGGATCAGTTCTAGGTAGAACTGTCCAAATCAGTTCTAGGTAGAACTAACCAAATCATTTCTAGGTTATAACTGTTCTAGAAGTATTTGGTCAGTTCTAGCTAGAACTGTCTAAAACTGTTCTATGGTAAAACTGTCCAAATCTGTTCTAGGTAGAACTGACCAAATCAGTTCTAGGTTAGAACTGTGTTAGCTAGAACTGACTAAAAGATGTCAGGCTGACAGTTCTACGTACTGTCCTAGAACAGTTCTCCTGACAGATTCTGACAGATTTAATAAAGGGTTAGAAGTTATCTCCACTGTATATTATGTAGAGAACGGTTGACATAAGTTGTACATATTAAATCAAATTGAAAATTTCAAAATTTGTCAAACGTCTAAGCAAGATCCTTTGAATTGAAACATTTATTAAGACAGCAATCAAATATGTTGTATAGGATGTGTCCAAGCTCAGCCGTTTTCATCCTAATTTGTACCGATTATCCCGTTCTCTATCCGATTCTAATCCTATAGTATGTGTATCGTTTCAATGGTCAACAATTACAAAATCTGTCTCGACAACGTCTCGATTCTGTCGAATACGACCCGATGTGTCTGATATTAAACAGGAGCTATAATCGGCCCTTCATGAACGACACATGATAACCACTCCATAATAGGACCACGATCCTGCTACAACCTCAGAAATTATGAAAATTTGGAAGCCGTAGAACGATTGCGGTGGTTTTGCATATGGTGAGATCGTATTGAGGACGTACCAATTAATTCTTCATGATTGTGGAATCAACGACAAACTTTGAACATGCTCAAAACATTCGAAGTTCAGTTATGACCAACATTAGTTGTAGCATATGTCGTCGCTGGCCTTCCAAAATGTCGTATATGATTTTTTAGGATAAAAATACTTTGTGACACCAATGGTCAGGGCGGGAGGAAATCTTTGGTATTACAAAAAAGCATGAAGTTAGATCAATCAAAACATTTTAAATAAGACATATTACAAAATTACCAATGTCAGTTGTTTGTAAAGTTTGCTTCCAAAATGTTGTATGAAAACTTGAAAATCGTTGTATAATGGCTTTGAGAATGAAATAATTGTACATTTTTTTTATTTCTGTGAACATAATCTAAGTTCTCTGAGAATCCAAAAATGTCAAAGTTTTTTTTTATTTCACTGCTCATGAAAAAAAAAATGTTTAAGTTCAAATACAACAGTGGAATCATGCTATTTGTCAAAAATTTTTAAAGCCTGTTTGTGAGATATTTTTTTCTTGAAAAAATCAATTTACAACATTTTGGAACCCCAGCGACGATATGTAGGACTCTAAACCGCGATGGTGACGCTGAAGTGCGATGGTTTGAATCTGGAGTTCGTTTATGATTACGCTGAAGTGCGATGGTGGCATTGTGACGGCTATAGTGTTGATAGCTACGCGGAAGTGCGATAGTAATAACGCTGCAGTGCGAAGGTCTTCTCAAACTACGTTTTCAAAGCTTTTCATGTCGATGTATATGTCACTTTGTATGTAAGAAGCAATTTCTTGGTTTTAAGTCTGTAAATTTTTTAAATTAAAAATTATAAACGCGAAACTGCGAAGATTGGTGAAAAGGGGAAAGTTAACCTTCCGTAGTGAACTTGTTTTTTTTTCGAAATCTACAAACACTTCATTTTTACGCGTACGATGGGGCGTGACATTTTCGCAATCTGTATACTAAATGATATTTTCGTAATCCAGGAACTTATGTGAGACCCTAGTAAAAATAAAATTTAATGCAGAATTATGTTCACATGCATGCAGAAATGAAACGGACAATCTCTAATATAATCTCGCAGAAAGGACGAAGTAAAGACGTATTAAGATCGGCATTGGCACAGAAGAATCGCATTAGAAACTTTGTGCAATCGGGGGAAAATATTTCTCTACGACCTAATGCCCTAGTCAAACTATAGACCACGATCGCACAATGCGCTCTTCGCGATCTAAGATAAATTCAAATCATAGCGAGGTCGCTGTATGGACGGGAAGAAAATGTTGATTTACGTTATTTTCACTGCTAATACGTCCTCATTACGTTTCTAAAACGATCCTATTAATTACGATTAAACTACGTTTTCACCACGCTTATTCTACGACTTCACTACTATAATCACGTTCTTAGTACACTTATCACGTTCTCAATACTACCACACCACGATTTATCCGATTGCAAAACGATCTCATCCCGCTTTTTCTGCGATAATAGCTAGCACACTTTTACCATGATCATTCTTCGATCTGATCACGTTCATCTCGCGATCTATCTACGCTCTTAGCAATACCATGCAGGTACATAATGTAATGTCAACATCATATTTCATATAAATACTGGTCCATTCCTTGTAATTGTCATAACTAATACGTAGAGTTCTCGAAAACAACACAGGCATACATGCCATTAAAATCTATCACAACTCGTTGACGTAGTGGTAGGGTAAGAGGTACAAAATGTATAGCGAAGTAACCTCTGACAGGAGTCCTGATCCAGTAAAGATGTCGGATCAACAAATCCAACCTTGGTTTTACATAGATGTGTCATGCATGCATGCATAGTTGAGGTGTTGGAAATATGAACACTAGTTCTAAATTGCATATATAGTCAAACACATATGATTTGTCTTTCTATGATGGGATGTTATACTACTGTTTCAGAAAAGGGAGAAGATTTGGTACCATTAAAACGTTTAATCCCGCTGCTGTTGTTTGCACCTTTCCTAGTCAGGAATCTGATGTTCTGTGGTTGTCGTCTTTTATATGTTTCATAACTATTCTCGTTACTCGTTTATCCTATAGATTACACAATTGGGTTTCCCATTTGAATTGTTTTACAATAGTAGTGTTTGAGATCCTTTATAGCCTACTGTTCGATGTGGGCCTAGGCACCGTGAAGACCGTACCTTGACTTATAATTATTTACTTTTATAAATTGTGACTTGAATGGAGAGTTGTCTCATTGGCACTCATGCCACATCTTCCTATATCTTAACACAACATGGAAAGCTTTTATATGTTTATTTGACAATGAAAATGAACATGTCTAGAGCTTGAAATGGTCATGGTATGGTCGTAGTCAGGTCGTAAGACCAGCTTAAAGAAGACGACATGAACGTGCTAGAATCGTGCTATGGTCTTGAACAGCATAGTATGAACTTGGTATAGTCGTAGTAGAAGCAGTGCTGGGTTACATGGATAACGTGATGGTCGTAGTAACGTCGCTGTGAGACCAGAATGCAATCTCTCCGACTAGAATCGAACTTTCACTACCGTCTCTCGCTACGATGGTACAGCAACTTTGTGATACTACCAAGACCCCACTACGCTCTCGGCACGTTCTACTGTACGACCGGAGTTTCGCCACTATACCACACCATGATGTTTTTAACATGTTAAAAGGTCACGCTCACCATGATCATGAAGACCATACCATGACCATACTACGAAGAGGAAGTAGGCTGCTACTATACCGGCGCTTGCCGTCCCAAGTACGACCTCACTACGATTTTACTGTCTTTATTCTGATTTCGTTCAAGAAGAATCTCATATATATGATAATTTATACAGATACATGATGCTTGAAGTATGATTTATATGATCTAATGAGACATAGAATAAGAATAAGAATAGTTGAATTTGTCAATTATGACTCCCATGATTAGCAGAATAAATAAATTGCAAATGATATTATGATATAGGCGATAACATCTATTTTGGTCTATGCAAGGCTTTATAATTTCTCGCTACATTGAAGACCTGTCGGTGACCTTCTGCTGTTGTTTTTTCTATGGTCGGATTGTTGTCTCTTTGACACATTTCCCATTGCCATTCTCAATTTTATTTACATTATATATGGACAAAGTACAGGAATTCCGACTGCCGCTTGAAATGAAGGTATTTTGGATAGGATCAGACAATTCCATCTGTAGAAAGGTTAATGATTTCTTAGCGTGCATATAATGTTGCACTTTACTAACATGCGGCAATATATGTTATGTCCCAATTCAGAAAGAATGAGACTTCAAACATTCACATCCAAACAAATTCCCGTTATTGGCCATACATGTACAAGACCGTTTTTGAAACAGGTTTCTCCAAAATTAATGTGATGTTTAATCAGATTTCAAACAATGCGCTTATAAAAAACATCAGGAAAATTATTGTATAATAAATCTGTCAACAAATTTATATAGATGGTAAATTGCAAGTTTTAATATTCAGTAATTATCATACATAAAACAACGTTTTGTAAAATGTCTAGAACAAATAGCAATTATGTAAATAAAACATTTTACAAAAACTTAGAAAATGCCTTTAACATGCACATGTATATAACATTGAGGGTTCACCAATCCTTAAACGCATTAGTTATAGTTGTTTTTCCCTGTAAATGTGTCAGTATCGATATGATCTCTTTGATAGATAACGGAACCTTTGTAGATTTAGAAGGGATTGGCACTAGCATATTCATTTCAACCACATGTCCCGCGGCTTGGACTAATACTACGCATTAATTGATGTCATACACTTTACCGTTATCTACCCTGCCATAACTCATGACTGAAGCAAAACGTGTACAGAAAAATTAATGATGAATCTGTTACTATAAGGACTGATACTTTGTTACCTGAAAAAAGGGGGGATTAATTTTTTTGGAATAGAAAGGGGGTATTTAAATGCTCGATACTTCATATGGGGAGATTCTATATTTCAAACATGCAAGAATATAACTAAATTGATGAGTACTGTAAATCAGTACATGTCATATGATTATTCAGCAGAAGTGTCTAACACTTGATTCAGATGTCTCATATATAAATCTAAACTGAAAACTACGTTCAAACCTATGATTACGTTGGATAAAAACCGCAACTTTTATACGTGTGCATGTAAAACAAATTTCGTTGTAGAAGGGTCTAAATACAGCACAAACAACATTTTCCAAAAGACCAAAAAAGTGAAAAAGTACATATTTAAACAAAATGCATTTGACTAACAGGTCTAACAACTGATGTTCTTTAACCCTGCTGACTGCCATTGGCGATAGCCAAATAAAAATTGATCACGAGATGTAACAAAAAGGATCTTAATATATTTATAACTAAACAGAAAACAATAAACGTAATTGTGGCCAACATGTTTATATATATTGGCACTCACACCACATCTTCCTATATCTATATATCGTGGTATTACCGAAGAAGGATATCTGTTATCCGAAATATCTAACATTTGTTCATTTTATTGTATTTCATGGTAATGGTGTACCCTTTTTGAATTGTCATATAAAAAATATGTTCCAGACCGTGAAAATGCTGAAAATATTGCGTTACTTGAATTGTGTCACCTTGGGCGTGAGTACCAAAATAGGATTCAGATATACAATTAAACAAATACCTAATTTCAATTGTTCGTTTGTTCATTTAATCTATCTAATTGTAATAAATTATCAATAAAAATTTGTAAAACTAAAAATAAAGAGTGTTCCAATTTAACCCATATGATCAAATAACATGTATGGTAAGATCGTACTGGACCGTATGCGTACGGTCCAAATACTCATATGATCTGGAACATATATATTACCTGCAGCAACTACACTTTAGTACTTATCTACTTGTGTATGCCTCAATCCGCTCGGATGATTTGTTCAGATACAAATTCTAAGTTTCAACATTTTATGTTACGGGAAAATATTCTTATATGTAATTTGATTTACTTCTTTTCAAAGAATAAAAAAACAGTGTGCTGAAATAGAAATAATGTGTGGTTAAAGTCAATGAGGTTAAAACAAACAGTGTCCGAAGTCGTTTGCATATGGTTCATAAGTTTTTCTAGTTTCTCGCGTTTTTTTTTATAGATTAAATTTTTGTTTTCCTGTTTGAACGGGTTTACACTAGTTATTTTGGGGCCCATACTAGCTTCCGAATTGAAGACCGTACTGTGACCTATATTGGTTTACTTTTACAAATTGTGACTTGGATATTGACACTCTTACCACCTCTTCTTATATCTATTATCTTTATCTATATAAAGTTCAATGAAGTCACAAACAACTCCCCTTCTCTAAGCTTTATTTGCACTACTATAGTTCAAATAATAGTATAAACGGAAGTTGGATGAATGTATTTTCTGTTGTGAATGATAAAAATATTGAAAAGTATTGGGGGAAATTTATTATCAAATACTAGACTAAGTAGATCTCCCTTTAGAGTGACTTTCAATAACCATTGATAGATATAACTTTCCCCAAACTTCTCAGAGAAGGCCGTATGGTAAACTATAGTGACGATATGTTAGTGAACAATAGCAGAGATGACACAGATGTGTCAACAGATATAGAAAACTGTGGTATGAGAGCTAATGAGACAACTCTCCATCCAAGTAACAATTTATAAAAGTAAACCATTATAGGCAAAGGTACGACCTTCAACACGGAGCCATGGATCACATCGAACAGCAAGCTATAAATGGCCCAAAATATTGCTAGTGTAAAACCATTCAAACGAGAAGCATGGTTGAGCTGTTAGAGCAAATGGACAAGAATTACATACAGACAAGCAAACCTTAAAGATATATAATATATTTTATATAAAAATGACAATGCGAATGATGTCGTAGTATGAATGTAGTTAGGTCGTAAGAAGAGCGTGGTGAGTACGACAAGGGCGTGCTAGAATCGTACTACGGTCTTGAACAGCGTGGTGTAAACGTGGTATAGTCGTAGTGAAAGCGTAGTTTGGTCGCGGGGTCGTAGTGAGGTCGTAATAAATCGCTGTGAGACCGTAGTGCAGTATCTCCGAGTAGAATCACGCTTTCGTTACGATGTGACTGCGATAGTACAGCGACCTATGCGATCTTACTACAACATTAGAGCGCTCTCACTACGCCTCCATACTATAAAAAAGGAGATGTGGTATGATTGCCAATGAGACAACTATCCACAAGAGACCAAAATGACACAGACATTAACAACTATACTTACCGTACGGCCTTCAACAATGAGCAAAACCCATACCGTATAGTCAGCTACAAAAGGCCTCGATAAGACAATGTAAAACAATTCAAACGAAAAAAAATAAGGGTCTTATTTATGTAAAAAAATTAACGAAAAACAAATATGTAACACATAAACAAACCACTTAAACTACAGGCTCATGACTTGGGACAGGCACATACATAAATAATGTGGCGGGGTTAAACATGTTAGCGGGATCCCAACCCTCCCCTAACCTCCTCGGACAGTGGTATAACAGTACAACATAAGAACGAACTATAAAAATCAGTTGAAAAAAGCTTTATCAGATGGACAAAAATACAGGTGGACTTGGCCGGGTCAAAAGAAACGATACACGACTTTGGAATAAATTTTATCAAAAAGTATTAAATAGAAAACAAAATTGAGATACACTACTAGTATTTTAAAAAGCTTTCATTTGCAATGCATGCACACTTGATAATGAAAATCAAAACTTGTTGGAAAGTATTTAAATTCCGTGTAAACGATCATAGGGTGCAAATTAGTTTTGCGCAAAGTTGAATGATATATAATCGACACATAATTCGTGTATCGTTTTTGTTGTTGTTGACTAGTATACTACGACTTGCTTACGCCACGACCGCACCACAATTGAAAGTTGACCACGCTCATCGCGATCTTGAAGACCTCACCACGTCGTGATACGACCTTACTGCGATCTACACGATCTACACGATCGTACTACGATGATCAAAATTTGCATTTATTTCATAAATCTTAGTGCGATTGTGGCCTCATAGGACTGCATTATTAGGGCCTATATCCCCTGAGACGACCTCTCCGCCGGGAATGTCACAGTATATATATATACCCTGCCTGAGATCTGAATAACATATAATGTACATATAAATGTACATGTATGTAAGCTGGGCTTTATTTTTTTTACTCAAAACTCCTGTCTTTGCTTTTATTTTCAAATTTCATCCTAGCCCTCCTCAGCTCCCTTGTTCTAAAAATCAAACGGAAGCTTCAGAATGTCATAAATGTGAATTTAATACATATATGTATAGAAGTCTTGTAGTGTATCAAGAAAACGTTTAGTTGAACCAGAAGAAAGACAAATCAAATCAAATCAGATGTGATTGTGTCATAAATTTGTTGCTAACGACACTCGAATATGATAATAAAATTGAGAAAGGAAGTGGGGAATGTGTCAAAGCGACAACAACTCGATCCGACAACAGCTCTAACACAAGTAAATCTGTGACAAGGAACATAAGAAGTATAAATCCTTAATCTGAGCTTTGACATATTTTGGTGACTTTATAAAGCATCTTTACAAAAAATGAGGTCCATGTCCATCAAATATTACAGTATCATTTATAACTATATTTTGTACGTTTATATTTGTAGTTTAAGAAATGTTTGTATTTGTGTTTGCTTGACATACATTTTTGTATATGGGTTTAAATTATTACTAAATACTATTACTGGTAGTAAATAATATCACTCCTTAACACAGCCATCTGTTACTGCTCATTATTCTCTAAACGAACAAACTATACCATTCAACCTTTTACTAAAGCAATTTTTACTTTGGAAATTTGACCCCCGGTTAGATTTCAAAAAGTCTATTCACGTGTTTATTTCATCTCATATAATTATGTTCTCGAACTCTGCACTGCATATTGTGTGTTTAAACAGTCACGTAAATTGTATGGTGTGCCATGTTCATGAAAAGTTGTTTGATTCATAGATGTAATACATCGAGTGGTTTAAAAAATAATCTGAGACAGGCGGACTGTTGCTTTTTTCATTTTAAAATGTAAGTTTAGTGTGGCGTCTATTTCGATATTCTAGTATAGATTATTGTACGCATCTGAAGCTCGGCTTCGGGTCCGATATTGTTTTTCCTGTTTGAATGGTTTTACGTTAGTAATTTTTGGGGCCTTTTCTATCTTACTGTTGGGTTTGAGCCTAGGCTCCGTGTTGAAGGTCGTACGTATACCTTGACCTTTAATGGATTTCCTTTTTAAGTTGTTATTCGGATGCAGAGTTGTCTCATTGGCACTCATACCACATCTTCCTATATCTATATAGGTCAACTGGGTATCAGCATGCACCTTTTAAACCTCTATTTAGATTTTGTTGGGGGGAGGGTATCTTTATTGATACATTTTATAATATATTTAACAATGGACAAATGTCAACAACAACTGAACCAAAGAGAAGATAGCCAAAGGCCACCATACAATAAGTCTCCAACATAGCGAGAAAATCCCGTACCAGGAGTACAAATTTAGATCCTAAATAAAAAATAATATTTTGTTTTACTAAATTTCACTTGACTCAACTATGTCTGCTCTTTTTGAAATATTATAATAATTTGCAAGAAAAAATAGAGTAGGTGATCAACACGCAAGATGAAGATGCAGTCCCCAAAATAGATAAACGTAATATTAAGGCCAGCCTACTATGCACTATGGGGATATTTTTCGAAAGCTAATCCGATCCACTTGACATTACGATAGCAGCAGGAACAATTTACGTAATGTAGATTGTTTAATCAGATAACCAATGTCCTGCATCTGGGGTCAGTCAGTTGTATTAATCTTGATGCAAGAGAAGAGATTCAAAGATGATAAGAGTGAAGTACTATGAGATCTGAATGTTTTCGTGAGGTTGTACATAAGTTGTAGTTTTCACATTGACCGCAGTCCCTTCGTTTGACAGGAAGAACGGTTTAACTCTCTTGACAAGAAATGGAATGCCAGACGAAGAAATCATTGGTTTAGAAAAATCGAACAATGTTAACTGTATCAAGGTAAGTTGATTATTTCATAAATGCAAAATATGTTTGCATGTGAAAATATTAATATACTTATTATTGCATAGTTATTGAAATTTCGAAATTACCGCAAATTTTATAAATTCTGTTTTAAAAAATGTATCTTTTAGCTTAGTTCAAATAACAAACTAAAGGAATATATCCCAGAATATACGCAAGCATTTATAAGGCAGTGTCTGCGCGTACCTGCAACCAATTTTCTAATAAGTTATCATATGATAGGGAATGAAATGTGAAAGATACACGAAAATTATCGATTATTTGCTGATTTTGTGAATTCATTGAAGATAATGGCAAATACTATTAATAGTATTTGATTTGTATAAATATTGAATAAATATATGTTAAAAGTTTGTCAGTGGGCTCTTTATTGGCTTTGGCAAAATGAGTAAAAAATAGCGAAATGCTAATTTTGCCTGTTAATTTCAGAAATTTTAATCAGACTATAATTTAAGGATCATTTCTACGAAAGCGTTTTAGTGATGCTGAAAAAAAAAATAATAGGCATTAAACTTTTTTTTCATAGTTTGTCAGACGTCCGTTCTTATCCGTTAGACGTCCGTCTATATCCGTTTCATGTCCGTTTATATATATAGCGTACGATTTATTTGTCGACATCCGTTTTATCAGCATTCGACAGTATTTTCAAAGAAAGGATAATTAATAATAAAAAAAAGTATAAACAAAAGCCAACTTCTAGACTTATAGCTAGACAAATCTCCAAACAGTATTACAGTTCTAGGAACCAATCATAATTGAGATATAATCACTAAACAATAATTGCTGCTTAACCTATCTTTTAACATTTTGCAATAGGCACATGTTGTAGCCAGTCCAGTCTCAAATAAGTTTTTTTTTTATCTTTATGCAGCTGCCTGATTATCATTCAATTAAAGAATATAGTTTCCATTGCACGCATTGAACTCGAACAATGAATGGTTTTTTTAAGCGTGCTCAAATAATGAGAAACAATTTAACTTTAAAGATTTTTCTCTGAAAATACAGTATTTCCTTTTCTCGTAAGACTTGAGTAAACTAATATGTATATTTAATTATCTTTTGTAGAAGAAATTAGGTTAAATCTTCAAAGAAAACAAAGAATTGAAAGAAGACATAAACAAACGGAAGTTGGCATCCGTGACAGGTATGAATTGCATTTTTTTGTACTCTTACGTGACATTTTATTTCCTTAATTATGACGAAAGAAGATTTGGTGTACAAACATGTATATATCAAGTATAATTGAATATTCAATATGTCTATGCATGGTTGAGTAATTCTATCTCTGAAAAAGATATATGTTTCATATGTCATTGCATGCGGTTTATGTCTCTATATCTTTTATCAAATCATACATGTATGTTCAATATGCCTATAATTGTTTAATTATTAAAGTCATGTTATCTCTGAGGAAATTACATGTTCACTATAACTATGGTTTAAGTCGTTCATCTGTGAGGAAATTGTATGTTCAATATGTCTATGGTTTATTAAAGTCATACTTCATGTATCTCTGAGAATTTTTTCAAGAATTTTCTTCCTTTGTAATTCATATTGGAAACAAGTACTATAAATAATTTCTTTTCAGATTTTTGTGCCAGTAATATATCTGTGGATCTTAATCCATCCCCAAGGAAAAAACTCTGTACAGAAAATAAAACAGACAAATATGATGGGAAAAGGAAAGGTCAGATGAATGAGGTATATTTGAAGGTTTTGTGTTGACTCGGTCTTGCTTAATTTACAAACGAATCACTATATACTGGATATCACTTAAAATAATCATCACCTATATAGCTACTATCATGTTTTCTAAGGATTGAATGCATATAATCACAACGTTTATTTCTGTTCTAATCATATGTTAACATGTTGTTATACTCTGTAAAATAAAGATTACAATGAATTACTTATTGTTTAGTCTTTTACACTATATATTTGGTTGATAAAAATCAGTTCTCTCATTATGCCGTTATGCTTTTTTATAATCTCACGCTAACTGTGCAGAATATTGGATATCCACAACTTTTTCTTATAATTAATACGTTTTATGTTGTGAAAAATACTTGGTTTATATATTTTATAGACATTTTGGAGTTTACTTTATGAAAGAAAAACAAACAAGTAATACCTTTTACATAGAAGTCAGCTGCTTGGCAATTAACTATGTTGTTTTTGTGTTGTTTTATTAGGAAAACACGGAGTACAAGGAATGAGAAAAAGTTTTATGCTTTTGGAAACAGGACCAGAAGTGGTATGAAGCTGATATCATAGAGAAAAGGAGTAAAGGTAGGTGATGTCTTCAATACAATCAACTTTTAGCTCTAGACAGCAAACAATACATCACCAACAGTATCAATATACCTTTGATCGATATTTTAAGTAAAAAAAAAATAGAAATTAGAATACAAACGATTTTAGTTTAAGGTTGAAAATTAAAGAAACACTTTTTTTCACCAGCATAGCCGTTAAAGTGCAATATCGTAGATTATAGAATGAAATTCTTCTTTCAATTTTCTTTGATTCAGTAACGTTATCAATTAAAAGAATCTAAATAACTTATATAATAATCATAATTCTAATGTATATTTTTTTACAGGATACTTTGTAAAACTTGTACTCGATGGAGTAGAGAGAGTTCTAAAGCAAAAGGACAGAAAAAAGAAGAAGACTGGAAAAAGATGATACTTTTGCAGTCAAAATCCATATAAAATGTTAATTAAAAAATGTGTATATATTTATAAACTTTTGTTATATATTTGTATTCCCCTGTTCCAAAAGGAGGAGAACATGAGTTTCATTTATTTCAGAAACTTCTCTCAATTAATTTTAAAAATGTGATGTCAAGCCGCATTTCATCAATTTTTACACTGTCATGCACTTAAAAAATTCAATGCTCCTCAACTTTTGTTTCTTCTGGTTAATTCTTTTAATAATAATGTTTCTTTTTTTTGTTTTTTTTTGTTGCATTCTTCCCAGAAATCACACATCAAGGTCTTCGAAATGTTTAATGGTGTTTTAGGTGAGCCTTATATACATCCATCACTTATCAACTCTCTGATAACCAAATACGTAAAACTGCCCTTTTTCATTTTTTTAGCTACCTCAAAGTTCAAGGTTAAGTTTAAGACTCGTAAGTGTGTTCCATTCTCATCTATGGATCGAAAAAAACAATTAATAGCTGAACTTCATTAATGCTCAGATCTATATAAAGAAGATGTCGTATGATTGTCAATGAAACCAATATCGCTACAAAAGACCGATTGACACAGAAATGAACAATTATAGGTCACCTTACGGTGTTCAAGAATGTCAGAACTAGGTCACAAACAATTTCACGGAGTATTAATACTCTCAAGGTAGAAACCTTTTTAAATGAGTATCGATACTCTCAAGGTAGAAACCTTTTTAAATGAGTATCGATACTCTCAAGGTAGAAATCTTTTTAAATGAGTATCGATACTCTCAAGGTAGAAACCTTTTTAAATGAGTATCGATACTCTCAAAGTAGAAACCTGTTTAAATGAGTATCTATACTGTAAGATAGAAACCTGTTTAAATGAGTATCGATACTCTCAAAGTAGAAACCTGTTTAAATGAGTATCTATACTGTCAGATAGAAACCTGTTTAAATGGGTATCGATACTCTCAAAGTAAAAACCTGATTAAATGAGTATCGATACTCTGAAAGTAGAAACCTGCTTAAATGAATATCGATGCTCTGAAAGTAGAAACCTGTTTAAATGAGTATCGATACTCTCAAGATAATTTTTTTTTTAAAAGAGTATCGATACTCTTACGGTAGAAAACTGTTTTAAAGGGTATAAAAACAATAAAGGTAAAAAAAAGCTGTTGATACTCTCAGGTTAGAAAACGTTTTTTAAGAGTGTCGATACTCTCAACATGTTCTCAATGTAACCTGTTTAAAAGAATATTGATTCTCTTGAGGTAGAAAACAGTTACAAAGAGTACCGATACTCCTTCAATTTTTTTTTTATTATTTAAAGTGTAGATGTTAAAAAAAACTACTTCTAAAATACTGCCTCTCCTGGACTATCAAACTTTATTACCGGAATATTCTAAAACTGGAGGTAGACAATGCTTAATTGAGTATCGCTACTCTTGAAAATATATTTGCCAAAAAATTAATACTCTTTAGCAAAAAGAGCTATAACCTAAAAATGGCGATACTCTGTGGTATTATACTTGTGTCGTATAGTACTAGACAATACTCTGAAAGTCAAGACATACAGGAACCGCATATGACAAACAGCGCCAGTATTCTTTAAGAAGACAGTTGTAAAGAGGAGATGTAAATTAAAGTAATCGTATTTGAGTATCACAACTCTCGTACATATAAAAGGATAACTTGATAATTTTGTTTGCATTGATGATAATTTTTATACTTAATTTTCCTTTTGAACCGTGACATCAATACACATTTCTATATGAAAAAAATCTTATACACAATGTTTCAGCACTCATTGAGTTGGAAATATGAAAACTTAACCAAAACGGGAATTATTTATTTTCCCTTTTTTATTTTTAACGTGTTTATTGTCTTTATACAGTTATGTAGAAAAAACATTTGCAATTTTTGTTTATTGTGTCATTGCTACTTATTTGATTTAAAAAATGGAAAAATTCCATTTAAAAATACCTCACATATGGCGGAGAAATATATAACACAACAAAATGTACATTACCTGTTGAACCAAATCGATGGTGAACAAATTTATTTGACGAAAATATCAATAATAAGCATAAAACATAATGATTTATAGGTTTAATCAAGTAATTTTAAAAAGTGAAATATGTTTTTCCATCAATTATAAAAGAAATAAGTTTGAGTCGTTTCACGCTTGAAGCGGGCGTCATGCATATTTAAATATAGTTCATGCTCTACTATCTAAATATTCACGAGGAAAAGTGATATCGGATTAGTGACTGTATATGACATAGAAATTTACAGTTAACGCACGTTGACTGTTCAAATAGGACGAGTGCAGTATAAAGGAATTTATACTGCACTCGTTCTATTTGAGCAGTCAAAATGTGTAGACTGTATATCTCTATGTCATATACAGTCACTGACCCGATATCACTTTTCCTCATGAATATATAAATAGAAATTGTCGAAATAATTGAATTATTCATACAACCTCTTCAACCTGTTCTTGTTTCAAATGCATACAACGATGCGTGGAACGACTCAACATTGTTTCTTTTGCAATTATTGGAAAAACATATTTAATTTGTTAATATATTTTGTTTGCAACCTATAAATCATTATGTTTTATGCTTATGGTTGATAGTTAAGTCCATACTCAAACGATTTTGTTCACCTTCGAGTGTTGGTTTCAACAGGTAAATGTTAATTTCATTGTGTTGTATATTTCTCCGCAAGCATGATGTGAAGCCTTTTAAAAGGGTATTTCCCCTAATATCTAAATCAAATAAACAACCTTAACGCATTAAACAACAATTGAAAATGTTTATTTTAGATTGCAGTATAAAGACAATAATAGTGCATTGACTTGAAATATCAACGATATAAGGTTTCGGCCCAAAACGGGGAAATAACTCGGCACAGCCTCGCATTTCCCCGTTTCTAAGTCTTATCCTTATATCGTTGATATGTCAAGGCAATGCACTATAATTGTCTATGTATTATGTCTAGTTATCTCTTGATAATTTATTATTTATATCCTTTACATATGATCTCTGATGCTATCTCTCTTAATGACGTTTTTATCGCATTCCTTTATTTTGGTATATAATCCCAGTATTTTTTTATTGTACAATTGTATTTTGTGCACTTTTGAAGAAAAAAAATGTTTAAACTAAAGATCCCATAATTGTTTTCAGGGATTCGGAATCTGTTTGACCGTTGAGTACTATCAGAGTCACAAATGATAATGAAAATGTTCCACTCTTTCTTGATCCTATCCTTTCCTTTTGCTCCATTTTGGTAACATCAAGATTATCAATAAAAATGACTTATTTCAAAACTTTCCAATACAGTGAGTAACATGACAAGTGCTATCAGATTACAAAATACTATCTACCCTCTAAGTACACCTCCGTTTCTTCCTTTGCTAAAAGGAGTTCATATTGTTTATACTTTCAATGTTAGATTATTTGCTCATTATTTTTTTCAAACGTTTACCTTGCTCAATTTTTTGATAAAATACATCTAACTATAGTTTAACATATTTTAAATTTTAAGATTAGTAAGAAAAACATGAAATCAACTTTATATGGTGTTTACCTAATTATTGAAAATGACTCAAGAATCCATTCAAATAAGGTCACCCAGACCTCTAAAACAAGACCTGCTGACCCGTCTTCTGCATCTGAAACCATTCCCTGGTTGAAGTTGCTCAACTACTAGATTTTGGGGTAGCTATTTTGTAAAATGTATTTGAACTTTTGATTTTGCCAACGGGACTTTTTCGTTTGAAAATTTCCTTTCAGTTTGATATTTTTTTTTATTGAACTGTTGACTGCTAGAAGTTTTATTGCTGTTTTATTACTATGGTCTTGTCTGGTTTTGTTTTAGTAAATAAAAGTGTTGTGAGTGCCTAAGTATCTTTTATTTATTACCCTAGTATAAACCATAACCTATTGAGTCGGAAGACACCAGTTTATCCATAACGTTTCTGAAGAATTAGACGGGACACATAACATGCATAACTGAACCAGATTTTGCGTCAATTTCAGAATGTCCCGACCCTAAACTTGACGCACTTTCGTGCTTTATTCTGTCTGTGCCTAAAAAAAAAGGTCCAAGATACGGCCTCTAGAGCCATGTTGTTACTGTTGATTTCAGACTGTATATGAGCTGTTTCTTCTGAATCCTGGTATATCCCTGGTATATTTATTGTATGATATCACTTATAATCCTCTTTTAGCGCCATACACATGTCTAAATTGTAATAAATTATATTGTCTTGTCTTGCCCACTTGAAGTGACTGATGGGGCCTCGCTTCGATTCCGTAGAATAAATACCCACATGTAACGACCTTGACCAGGAGTCTACAGACAATGTCGTCAGCACCTCGGTCAGGCTTTAATACAACCAGTCTACTGGTATCTATTCGAAATTTAAGAACCTGTGCTCTGGCAAATATTTTCAGTTATTTCTTCATCTCTTTTGAATACTCCAGTCTGTAATCGGTCGATGACAGTATTTCCAGTTTCAATCCACCATTTTCTACATTGGAAAATACCTGTACCAAGTCAGGAATATGACAGTTGTTGTCAATTCTTTTGATGTGTTTTTGTCATTTGGTTTTGCCATTTGATTAGGGACTTTTCGATTGATTTTTTCTCAGAGTTCAGTATTTTTGTGATTTTACTTTTTTTGAATAGCACAGTCGAATTCTTACAGGGCAGCGTTTTAACGTTGTCATAAAATAAAATGTTCAACTTGCTCCTTATATGGTCAAAAGTGTAATAGTTGAGTTGATCAACGTTATCAAACTTTGAGTCGAAAAGGTCATATGCACTTTAAGCTCGTTGCATTCCTTTATTTTTATTCTTGTGTCATGTGTACTATTGTTTGTCTGTTTGTCTTTTTTAATTTTTAGCCATGGCGTTGTCAGTTTATTTTCGATTTATGAGTTTGACTGTCCCTCAGGTATCTTTCGTCCCTCTTTTATTCGTCTTGTCATATGAAATGGCAATTTTTCAGTTTTGTGAAATCAGGGACTTTCTGTTCTTATGTATCACGTCTCTATTGATTTTTTATTAAATAACTAGACCGCCTGTGTAACGCTTCCAACCAACAATAGTCTTAGTTTCATAGCTAGTAGCTATTTGTGTATTTCAAAGTTGATCTAAAAAGAATGAACGAATGCAACACCGAATTGCATCGTATAGTATAGAATGTGTTTGCTGAAATGCAGTTGAGACAAACTTTTTCATTATCCTTGTCGTTGGGTTTAAAGTCTTTGCAGTAAATATTTTTTGTTAAAAGAAAAGTAAAATCACAAAAATACTGAACTCAGAGGAAAATCAATTCGGAAAGTCCATAATCACATGGCAAAATCAAATAACAAAACGCATCAAAAATGAATGGACAAGAACTGTCATATTCCTGACTTGGTACAGGCATTTTCAAATGTAGAAAATGGTGGATTGAACCTGGTTTTATAGCTAGCTAAACCTCTCACTTGTATGACAGTCGCATCAAATTCCATTATATTGTAACCGATGCGTGAACAAAACAAACAGACACAATAGGTAAAAATGTCAAAAATAGGGGTACAGCAGTCAACATTGTGTTATCATCTTAATCACTATAAAAACAACAAATGTAACGAAGCACAAAAAGGCATACATCAAATTAACATCCTCATTTTGATTATATTATACGATTTTATTTGTCTATGTAAAATATAACCCACAATTTTATTCCAGAGTTAATATAATTTCTTTTACTTTTCAATCGAAAACATAACATTCAGGTGTAATACCACTATTTCGGCACCGGCTTTCAACTCGAAAAATTATGGACAACTGTACAATGCTGGTATATTTTCTAAACTGATTTCGTGTTTAAAGAACTTCTGTTTACAATGATTAATTGAAGTCATCACTCCAAAATTTAAAGAATGCTATCATTCAGTTACACGACTGGAAGAACTAGTGCGGCAGAAACTACTGTCAATTCCGATGCACCTGAGTTAACTTCCAGTTTTTGATGGGGTTTCTGTTCCTCAATTTTTGAATTTTTGTTGACTGTTTTATTTCACTTGTGGGTTTTGATTACCAACTGTAGTGAAGGTCTTAGTCAGTGATTACACCAGATAATAAGCAAACCATGATAATGAAAACGATTATATTTGTTTTCGAATGTGCTGAGACTGTGAGGTCGTTGAAACAAATCAGAATAAAGCACTCGTGTTTCATCTATCTATAAACAACAAAATGTTGTTAAGCACTTGTCTTACCTCCATGATAGGCATTTAACGGTACAGATAAACAAATTACAAAAGAGAAAAAACGGACCAGGTTCAAAGATGTAGAACTGGGTCATCTTTTATATTTCTTTACACCCGAACTAAATAAGAGTCCTAATAAACATTATTACATTGCTTGGTATGCCAAATATTCCCTTAGAACCTGCTCCGATATTCATATCAATATCATCTTTTTTATCTGGTGTCCTTCAGAGATCTCTTAACAAACAAAAACCGGACTTCACCATTACTGTGAAAACTAACTACTCTAGTTAGAGGTGGTGTGGATCAGATCTGGAAACTTAAAAGTTAGAAAAGTTGAAAAGATATGATATAGTATATACTATCAATGTCCTATTCCCTCATGCAATAGTATTAAACATTTGACTTGTCTTCATTTTATACTTGTTTTTTTCTCATTCTAAGCATACAAACCGATTGAAAGAGTTTTGTTTTATGACAGAAAACGAGAAACACAGATACAATATCTTATTTCAAAATGTTAAAAAAGAGACAAATTCTACTTTAATAAACAAAACCTTCATAATAATTGATTTTTGTTTATTGACACCACATTTTATACATTTTGTACAAATGAAAGAGCTGGTTTTTAACAGACAATCAGAATGACTATAGAAAAGAACCTTGATAAGGATTTTTTCTTTTTTATATAATTTAAACAAGCCAGAAATGTATGTATGGCAGATTCCCAATAAAGAATTAGGTAATATTTCATTTGATTGTCACGTTTCCGAAATCGACTTATCATTTGATCCGTAATTGAAGAGTATAACGACGGTTGTCACATGTGGAGCAGGAACCGCATACACCAAAAGTTTACCATTGATTTGTGTTGCTCAATCTTAACATATTATATATTAATTATTTCCCTTATTGCATGCTAATGTTTTAAAACATTAAAAAACAATGTTTTTGGTACGAATCAATATAATGAAAGCTACTTATGACATCAGAAGTGGTATTATTTGTACATCGGATGTGGTCAATTATCTCGCTTATTTTAAAGCAAATTTATATAGAAACCTTATATTTTTCGAAGCAGTTTATTGTGGATTCATTTTCTGCAATGGGTATAATTTTCGTATATTTCTTGGCTATAGGTGAAACACGAATTAGAATAATAAGTTTATACATACTTGTGTGTGTGGAGAGATAACAGAGAATATTGAAATAGATGTTTGTCTTCAATCCTCGTAAATTGGTATCCAAGAAAAAAAGAATATCAATCCTCAGTATTAAAAACTATTCTGTGAGACCACAAATGATGTATTCCATATGAAGTACCCCATTTTTATCAAATATACAAAGTAAGATTTGTATAGTTACTAACATGTTTCAATAAATTCAAACATTACTTCATATGTATTGCTATACAATTATAAATAATTTCTGGACTATAAGATGTCGAAATTGTAATTCAGCATTACACAAAATTATGCTTATTTCAGATATGTACTGATTGATATGTAGTTCTCGTAAATACGATTTATTTCTAAGTTGTAGTTAACTTTCATCTTTGTGTTTAGTAACTGTATGTTTCTTAGCTCGACACTTTGTTTGTCTAATCTTTTATTTGCTTTTGTGTTTAGATGAAGCAAGTTCTTTCACACTGGTTTTTATCGTTTGTTTAGCGGTTTCCTCACTGTCCCTCGACAAGGAAAAGGCTATGCAATCTCACAGATTCAACCCAACACATAGTCTTTTTGTGCCTCTCCCAAGTCGTGAATCTCTAAAACATTAGTGACTGTATTCAATATTTGATTTTGGTTTATTGCTTAAGTATGAATCAATTTTTTTGTTTTCTTCTTTTTTTTTCTTTGCTTGAAGGTCAAACAGACTGATTTGTCCCTATTGACGATACTATACACCTGGAAAAAGTATTAATATTAGATAAAAAGTAAGTTAATACACTGCATTGAATTTGAAACCATAAAGTTAAAAAGGCCAAATAAAGTACGAAGTTGAAGAGCATTGAGGACCAAAATTCCTAAAAGTTTTGCCAAATGCAGCTAAGGTGATCTATGCCTGAGGTAGAAAAGCCTTAGTATTTCAAAAATTCTAAATTTTGTAAACAGTTAATTCATAAATATAAGCACATCAATGATAATTCATGTCAGCACAAACAGTGCTGACTACTGGGCTGGTGGTACCCTCTGGGAAATAAATCTCCACCAGCAGTGGCATCGACCAAGTGGTTGTAAGTAAATTCATCATAGATACCAGGACTAAATTCAGTATATACGCCAGACGGGCGTTTCGTCTACAAAAGACTCATCAGTGAAGCTCGAATCCAAAAAAAGTTAAAAAGGCCAAATAAAGTACGAAGTTAAAGAGCATTGAGGACCAAAATTCCTAAAAGTTTTGCCAAATCCAGCTAAGGTAATCTATGCCTGAGGTAGAAAAACCTTATTATTTCAAAAATTCTAAATTTTGTAAACAGTTTATTCATAAAAGATCCCGAAATGACAATGTAAAACAATTCAAAGAGAAAACTAACGGCCTTATTTATATGAAAAAAAAATAGTGAAAAACAAATATGTAACACATAAATTAACAACAACCACTGCATTATAGGGTTTTTTTTTAATAAGAAAATAATCACACATTTGGGATTTTATAGACGAAAGCTGAATCAAAGGATTCCGTATCCCATTCACCACTTGAATCATAGGGCACCATCATCAGTCCTGATTCTGTGTTTATATCTATTGACCAAGGCCAATGGATTCCGTCATGTTCGGATAGTATCGAACTACATCTTTTACCGTCGGATGATACTACCACGATACTGTTGTTATTAGAAGAAGCTATATAAATGCATCCATTTTTGTCTAATGCTAGTCCACTCGCTTCACCAATCTCATGGTGCGTAAATGTCCAAATATTTTCTCCATTGTTTTTGTAGCAGCTCACTCTGCTTTCATTGTTTTCATCAATAACACCGTAAAGGTTTCCTTTGAATAATGAAATATGGTTTGTTTGAAGGTCGAACAGACTCCTTGTCAGATTGTACAACATATGTTATTCAAATTTATTAGGGTACTCTTCTCATCACTGCTGACCACCATCATGTTATCATCAACTGCTACTCCATCACATTTATGAGAAAGTCTAACTATTTTGATAATTCTGTTATGTTTTACACAAACCAGTGCGATCTTGTTTACTGACCCTAATGCAACCGCTACTGTATTTGTTTTAACAGACATCCAATGTAATATCTCTGAATGTATATATTTTTCTCACAAAGCAGACGTTGTAACTGAACAGTAGTAGCTGCGTATCTTCCAGGATAATAAATGTATCATCAGGTAATACTACACAGGCTATTATGAATAAAGAAAACATACTATCTGGAATTGTCATTGCATACATCCTTAATGGTTTAATTTTTTCAACATCAGGAATATTTGTAGCTAATTGCTGCGCTTCTTCTGTTTTTAATTTGAAGAGTAGAAAGGCTGATACTAATAGCAATATCCCCAAACGAGTTAACATATTGCAAAATATATTGAAGATTAGATGAAATGCTCATATTCAAGTTCTTTTCACTCAAATCATCTCCTTGTTTCAAGTCTTCAATTTAATTTAATATTCGTATTGAAGACTTTTCAATTTCAATCAAACAAATGTATATTTTTAAATCTGTTGCACATTGTATCAAATAAGTTAATTCGCTCTGCATTCGGTCTATCTGATTTACTCGCTGTTCCATTTGTTGTAGTAAGGTGTCATGTTTGATTGCAGCTTTGAATGTTTAGACTCCAAGTCATCCAGTAGTGTCTGCTCTAACTGGTTTAGATAATTATCAATCGACTTCCTCATGTACCTGATTTCCTCAACTGCTTTCGTTTTTTAAATATGATTTGTACTTATCTTGGTTTTAAGATATTTAACGGATTTTATTAAGTTTTCCTTTAGATCACTCAAATCTGTTTCAAAGTTTTAAACTGAGGCAGATGATTTAACTTGTTTCAGAACATCTGACAATGGTTTCATGTCTTGACATTTTAGGTGTTTATCTGTAACACACTGGACACAGCAGGGCCAGGCATGGAATGAACAGTAAAGTTCAAACATCTTCTTGTTATCTTTGCATTGGATACTAATTTCTTTGATGAATGTAGGTAACTTTTGATAATCTACAATTAATATGGTTTTATGGCCTTTTTGTGAGGTTTTTCACAGTTTTCGCCAAACAATACGGCACATTCTGTCTGCTATCTTCGTTAACTCATCATCTTTGCAAATTCTACAAAAGTGTCTGTCAGAGGAAGCCATTTTTATTTCTGTTACTTCTGAAATAAACAAAACATTTTGAAAGTCATAGAATATTCATGCATATGATCCTTGAACTTGAAATGTTCCTCCGTTTATCATTATGTTTTAACAAACATTTTATTTTATCATTACGGAAAAAATAAAGTAGTGATTAGGTACATAGAAACGTCTTCAAATTAGAAATTTTGTCAGTATGACCAAGAAGAATTCAACAGAGCATATCACTGGGACAGATTTAAATGGGTTACGGCAAATTTGTCCAGAAGTGAAAAACTCACGAAAGTCGTTACCACTTCAAAATCAACCGTTCTGTTTATTTTCAGACAGGTTCAAATATTTCTAAACCTGAGAAAATTGTAATGCCTAAAAAAGCTTTAAAAACACCTAAGGTTTGATACAGTTATTTTCTAGTATACTTTCCTTGAACCTAAAATTTTAATCATTCGTTCATATTGTGATTAATGTCACTTTTGACTAGAGAAATAGAGAATCAATTGCATGTCTGTGTTTAATTTAAATTACCAATTGAGTTACTTGTACTCAGAGCAATATGAAAAAGATAAAACAGACATGTAAAAATTTATTAGATTAGCAGAAATAAAAATTGTGACAAATATGTAGTTTTAAGGTGATATGTGCGTCTTTCGCCACCTTGGATTGTAAAAAACAGGGAATCAAAGGTCAAGTTTTTCGATCAAGTTTGCAAAATTTGATGCAAGAATGCAGATAATTAATGTAAATTAGCATTTGAAAGAACAAATTTATAACTTTGTAACTTATAAATATTAATATTGTTACAATTGTTGATTATTTCTGCTTGATTTTTAATATTTTCAAATTAATATTTTTTAAAAGGGAGGTAACTCTGAAATAGTGAATTTTCTGAAGGAATCTACATGGAATTTTGCTATTTTGTATTTTAGCCAGAAAATATTCTCAAATCATTTCCTAAAAGCTATCTTCTCGTATTTTATTTTACAATTCTATCATTCAGTTTAGCGTCTAATCACATACTGGTGCTTTTTCCTGTATAATCCATACAAAATGTGTCATTTTGTGACGACCTGTAGCTTGAGAAAATGCGCGGTGACCTATCATTTTTATGATATTTTGTAACATATATGAATAAATACTACGTTTTGGCAAAGTATAAACAATTTATATCACTTTTAGTTTAGACTCCCACACCACAATAAATAAAAAAAAGTTGGTATATATGTTACAGGAAATTTGTAAAATCAGGGATTTTGTAAAATCACTGGACTAATTAGTGACTTTGTAAAATCACCAACAGTTTCATTGGTTTTGTATAATCCTTGAATTTGTTCGGAATTTTACAAAATCACTGAAAATAGAACTAGTGATTTTGTGAAATTCCTGATTACAAGTTTAACTTGCTATTAGAAATGTGTTTTTCTTAATACAAAAACTGTATTAGACCGACTAAACATACGATTGGCTTGTTTTACCAATGACTCGGAAGCGTTTCTACGTTCTTTTTCAATGACCGTTTCTGTATCACACAGAAAGCAATTTACTTTTGACGGAAAGTCTTTTCCATATAAAACATGTACAGTTTTGTTACAAGAAGAACAAGAAGTTGCATTCAATGCAGTTACTTTACATACAACACACATGTCAGATTTTGCTTTAGTAGGCTGTGGCTCAGAAATCTCCATTGCTTCATCATCAGTTGTACATGTTTTTTTTTCATCAGTATTCATATTGAATTCCATGTTTGGTAAATCTTACAAATGTTCTTTGCTGTCAACTTTTAGCTATAAGTTCATCAGGGAGGGATCATGATGTTTTCCAACTCTTGCGTCTACCCCAAACATAGCTTTGTAGAGACTTCTGTTTATGCCTGAATAATGACTTCTGTTTTACTCAAATTTATAGTATGTCAGTTGTTTAGTCCATGAAAACTGCTCACTTAGTATTAAAATAAAGACTATATTAACGACAAACCTATTGAGTGCTACTGCTGTAGGATTTTTTCACAGAAGTTTTCAAGCAATAAGAATGAATTAAGTTAATTAACAAATTCCCTGAAAACAATCAGTGAATCTGTAAAAAAGATCTTAATCATTTCAGGGATTGTGTTGATTGACACAACATAGAAAACTAAGACTAAGCAACATGAACCCCACCAAAAACTGAGGGTGATCTCAGATGCTCCAGAGGGTAAGCAGATCCTGATCCACATGTGGCACAAGGCAGGTGTCAGTACATGTATATCAATGAATCCAGCTTTAACTCATCCAAAGTTGAAAAAGGTTGTGATTAAATTAACAGAAAATTTCAAAGAATTGCAATGCAGAAGAATTTTATTTTAAAGTCGATCAATAGATAGATTTGAATATTGTTTTTATGTCCTTTTTTTTTTTATCTTTTCACTCTTCACTTGTTTCAGTACTTTTACATCTTTGGTTTTCAAATATTTTGTTTCATGCATTCCTGATGAAGGTAACTCTAGAAAAATAATCTGGATGTAAAAAATTTACAAAATGTTATTTTTGATTTTTATGAGAACTGTTTAAGAAATGACAATATTTTTCGTATTTCTAGGTATCACCAGTTTGGTCAACAGCAGGAATAACCTTTTTTTAAAATTTGTTCATGAGGTACCGTGAAGGATTACAAGATGCTTTGCATGATGTCGAATGTCAGACACATCCATGGGAGAAGATCGGCATTGTGGGAAGGACTGGATCTGGAAAATCCAGTCTATTTTTAGTACTGTGTAGAATTGTAGAAATACAAAAAGGAATTATTACTCTGGATAATACAAATCTTCAACACATAGATCTCAAAGATATTAGGTAGGAAAAAAATATTCATAACTTTGAATTTATCGATAAAACAGACTGTCTGTGTTGACTTATTTTGTGATCTGACCTTGAAGTAACAATCGATTATCGATATCCACCATTTGTTAAAGATATGATGTTTGTAAATTCTCCTACAGTTTAATTGAAATACTCTTGCAAATTTATACATCTTTGACCTGCAATGTTTAAGCTTGGGCCTTTTGAACTCATGAAGGTAAATTCTGAAAAGCACTTGGGATGCACAATATTTTATTTTCTGTGATAATCCAAATATGATGAAATTTTGTGCTAGCCTAAAATTATTCTGGAATAACAACACTTTGAAGTCCTTTTACATGGTTTACAAAAAATGAATTCAATAAAGTGAAAAATGTGCTTCCAACAGGACCCAATTTCAGATCCTTCACCTCTTGCTGATAAGCCATTGAAACTTTTACTGTAAATAAAGAAGAAATTGTTTTCAAGATTTAACTTTGCTTAAATACATTATAAAGTTAAGATAAAATCTTTTGTTTTTCAGGTCAAGGTTAGCCATTATTCCGCAAGACCCATTTTTGTTTAGTGGAACTGTAAGAGAAAATCTTGATCCTACGTCATCCCATATAGATTCAGATCTGAATAATGTATTAGAAAGATGTCATCTAAAGGTACCTGTAGATAGACTGGGTGGCCTAGAGGCTGATGTAGGAGATCTAGAACGTGGCAGAAATTTCTCTCTAGGACAAAGGCAACTTGTGTGTCTAGCTAGAGCATTTTTAACTCGGGAAAAGGTATTTGAGAATTCTTTTTATGACATTCTGTGTATGACAAATATACCCTGCCTACTAAGATTAAGCAAGTTTGGATTTTTGTATTTAGTCAAAGATAGGGAAATCATGCGATGCCTATTTAGCTACGACATAGTAAACAATCAAGTGAAAGTATTTATATTGTTTTACGGAAAATGTTCCTCTTTGTTGGCATACGATTTTAATGAAATATACTTTCCAGACTTACTTTTTCAAGATGAATTTTGGTCTATCCCCGTTTCAAGTAAAAATAGGAATTTTCATATTTCAACACTTGGTTGAAAAAAAGCACATCTTTTAAACCAATAGAGATACTTTCACTTGTTTTTTGGTAAAATGTTCCTTAGCTTATTATGCTTTTAAAGGAGTTTTCAAGATAAAGGTGAAATACGACAATATATGAAATGTGTAATTTTGGATGACATAAAGCTGTCTGCAGCTTTGTTTTCCAATATAAATATAAATCTCGAAATAAAGATATGTTGTTTCCTGTGACTAAATGAAGGTCAAGTTCGATTTTCACAATTTTAGCTTTTATCTTTGCTGAGTATTAGTCCAATAATTAAGAAAAAATTACACACTTAGAGCGCTGTCTATGCAATAACTTTAAAAGGCTTTAAAGAAATCTATTCAAATTTAGATATTTTGTTTCCTGCGACTTGATCAAGATGAAGATCAAGTTTGATTTTAAAGACTTTAGATTTTATCATTGTTGAGTTGTAGATCTTTCAAATTTGTAGTAGGGAAAAGTGATGCTAAGAATGTTTTCCATGCAATAGCTTGAAAACAATTTGACTAAATCTTTTCAAATTGAGACATGTTGTTTCTTGTGACTAAATGAACGTTTAGATTGATTTTAGATTTCATATTTTTTGAGTTATAGACTTTTTAGTAGCGAAAAGGGATACTTAGGTTGATTTTGGCCTTTACATTTCTGAACCCTACAATTTTTTATACTTCTTTCCTGATCCTTTTTGGCTGTTAAGATTAACAAATAATATTTTAAAGCAGAACAATTCAGTTTGCCATCACTCTGACATCCTGTTGTCTATGCCATTAATTTATGATTTAAAAATTTAATCTTGATATCTAATGATTTTCCAATATTGTTGAAGAAAAATTAATTATCAAGCTAATTTTTATTTGAATGAGTGTGCTTATAGTGCTGAGAGAAAATATGATAGCAAAAAACTTTAACAGAAACAATGCTATTAATAGAATTGTTTTTATTTCAGGTTTTGTGTATAGATGAAGCCACTGCCAGTATTGACTTTGAAACTGATCAGCTAATACGTAAGATTCAGATTATCCGTTCCGTATTTGAGGTTACCGTTAGTCTCGCCCTAGTGATAACGTTTACTGCGAGATTTTGCGTTATTATGGGCATGTTTTGTGTCAAAACACATGTATAAAATGTACGTCATGTAAAATTATTATGATAGTTTTTGAGCGGTAAAGCTTCGAAAAGAAGCATGGTGAATTTTCACTGCATAGCGGAGGGTTTCTCCAACGATTCACGAAAGAAACATAATGCTGTAAAGTATCCTGATATGATTTTAAATGGATGTATCGTCGACTTTCATGTACTTCCTTCAGTCATAAAGAATCCTAAACTAAGGAAGCTCTGGTTGTCTCAGATAAGAAGGGAAGGGTTTAATCCCTACCCAAATTGTCACTGGCATGCACTTTGCTCCCGTCATTTTATTGAAGGAAGACCTACGAAGGAAAATGCAGTCCCAACCCTATTTGCCTACAACAACTACAAAACTGGAACACCAAGAGACACCAAGAACAGTACCTTACGTCCCATTGAACAATTGATATTGACAACACAGTAAGTAACAAATAGTTGAAATTAGTGTCCTCTTCCTTTTTCATTCTTCAATATATTTTTGTCTTGTTTGCCTATTATGTTATGATGAAACAGTAAAAGAAAATTGTGTGTCTGTGTGTTGGGGGGGGGGGGGGGTAGAAAACAGATGTTTGTCCCTTTTATCTGTTTATAAGAGGCGGAAATTACCCCTCTTATGTCTACGAGGCTCCAAGATAATAAGCTTTGACAACTTAAAAAAAAGTTTTCATGTTTACGAACAGTGTTTTTTAAATATTGGACTGTATGCACATGAAGATATATATTTATTTTTTTAATATATTTTACAGACCAGCAAACATTGTTACAGTTTCACAACTGCCAAAAGTACCAAGACAAAAGAAATACATACCAGATATATAGTCCAGGTAATTTTAAGTAAAACTAATAAAAAATGATGTCATGACTAAATAGTCAGTGTGCCACCATGGTATTGTTAAATCAGAGGGAGCTACATGTACATGTAACTGAACCAAGGAACATAGGGGTCAGTCTATTGTATGACTGCATGTTCTGATAGGCATATATATATATATTTATAGTTAAAATGCATGGATGGTTTTCATAATTTAATTTAACAATAACAATTGTGATTAATCAGTCAATGACCACATAAAATCAATTAGTAAACAATGCTTAATAACAATTATAATATAATTCTAATTAAAATACAAATATACAAGTCATATATTAAATTTTAAACAATTTATCTTCACAATTTCAAGATAAAATAATTGCCAATATTATTTTATCACAAAAAAAACTAAACCAGGGGCGGATGCAGGAATTTTCGAAAGGGGGGGTGCTAACCCAGGGCACCCAGGGCAAAGGGGGTGCAAAACATATGTCCCGATACAAATGCATTGATCGGCAAAAATAAAGGGGGGTGCGCACCCCCGGAACCCCCCCCCCCCTGGATCCGCCACTGTAAACTTCAAAAACAAAATTTAAAAAGTATTTTGCAAAGATAAATATGAGTCTCAGATTAATTTTGTCTGCACACTACATGTACACCATCAACTGGTATACTGGTGGACAGTCTTAAAGGTCCAGTAGAAAAGATATGTGTTCTGAGAGTTATGGCTCTTAAACATATGGTTCTAGTTCCCATTTATAAAATGATTACCTACATTTTTGTACTTCAACTTTCTAAATTACATGCACATTTCGTACGTTTAATTCTTTTAAATCAAACAGTCTATGATCCTGACTGATGTACATTGTAGTCAAATAATTCTAATTTAAATAGTACATATTTACTTACTTTCAGTAATTTCCTACATTGAAAAGCCAAGTTTGGACCACACTTATTGCACTAGCACTGAAGTTAGTGAAGATGTCTCCATTGAGGAAAAATGTGTAATGTTAATTGAAAATAGCAACACCTTAGAGGTACGAAATTAATTGGGATTTTATTTGATATTGAAAATTCCTCCATTGGATATAAGAGTCAAAAGCCATGTAAAAGATATTTTTTAATCTTATGAACTATAGAAATAATATGTATTTCAATCAAAAATTGATTCGTTTTAATTTATTAGATGGCAGTTCATACATCAAAAATTATATAATGTAAGAAGCAAGGTGCTTTTATATTCAAATTAATACATCAATATTAAATATGATCTATTCAAACATTTTACTAAATATATATTTACTTTCAAAATTTTTAATCCAACTTGAACATGTTGAAATATAGTATTACATGTAAATGGTTTTTTTTAGTCATTATACCATATAACTGTATTTCATTCTGAACATACATGAAATATTTGCCACTGAATGTTAAGCAACCAAAAATCAATCAATCATACAACTGTATTGTTTTATTGTTACCAACTTGACTTAAGTAAACAAAAAATACAAAAACAATTTCATAAATTGTTTGCATTGATTTATGTATTTATAATTATTACTTTTTTTCACAGCAAAAATGTCAAAGATATGAGACAGATAATAACCAGCTACGGAAGCAAGTTAAATTGCTACAAGTTGAACTACATGCTACCAAAGAGGAAAATAAAGTTTTAAATGAGAAGTTTAATAATACAGATGAACTGCTAAAGGACAAACTCGTTGAAAAGTTGACTAAATCAAATAGTAATGTTAAATGTTTTCTTGGACTGCCAAGTATTTCAATGCTTTTTGGAATTTTTAAATTATTAGAAGGACATGCTTCAAAAATGAAATACTGGATGGGTCCCGACTCAAGTGACGGTAAAAGATGGCAAGTAAATAATAAGAAAAAACCTGGTGCTTCAAGGAAGTTGACTTTTTTTGAAGAATTTGTTATAACTCTTTTGAGGTTGAGGCTAGGACTAAACACATATGTGTTGTCTCTTTTGTTTGGTGTTTCACAGTCAACAATTAGCAGGGTTTTCACGACTTGGATATCTTTAATGGCACAATGTTTAGGACCACTTATTAAATGGCCATCTAAGGAAAAGATTAAAAAACATATGCCTCTATCATTTCGTAGAAAATATCCTAACACTCGTGTAATCATCGATGCTACTGAATTTTATGTGCAGAGACCAAGAAACCCAACAGCACAGTCAAAAACGTGGTCAAATTACAAGTCAAAGAACACTTTTAAAACGCTTGTAGGTATAACACCAAATGGAGCTTTTTCGTTTATATCTGACTTATGGACTGGTAACATTTCTGATAGGAGCATTACTGAAAGAAGTTGATTCATTGATCTGATTGAAAAGGGGGATCATGTAATGGCTGACAGAGGTTTTTTAATCAAAGACTTATTATTATCAAAAGGTGCCACTTTAAATATGCCACCATTTACCAGACCATGTAAACATGGAAAAGGACGATGTCTTACGGCAAAGGAGATTAAGGAATCAAAATCCATAGCCTCTATGAGAATACATGTAGAAAGATCAATCCAGAGACTGAAATCTTATAAATTCTTAAGTGGTGTTATGCCAATAAATTCACTTTCTGTTGCTAATCAGGCTCTTAAGGTTGCAGGATTTTTTTGTAACCTGATGAAACCATTAGTTTAAAAGTTATAAAACTTGTTTTGTTTAATAAATCATTTGAAATTTATTTGACATATATATTAATTAAAGGAGCAATGATTGGCAATTTTTTTATCCAGTGTTTTTTTCTTTTATGATTCATGTTAATACTAAAAATTATATTCCTTGATTAAAAAAAAATCAACAGCTTAATAAGAGAATTATTCTGTTCTAAAATTTTCTTTCAAAAACCGATAAGTAGTGGAAATATGGCTTTATCATGTATTCAAAATTACAAAACTAACAGATGTACACGTCTATGCACAATAGTAGGTTATCTCCCATTTGAAAGAGTTGTCTTTTCTAAATTTAGAAGAATAGAGACTATTTACATTATCAGCTGATAATGTTTTAAATAATGAAAGCGACATATATCATAAGTTGTCTTAACATAAAAGATGGTATTTATTATGTTTAATATTGTTTATTTTAGTTATGTTTAATCAAATTAAATTATATAACCAAACTTTATCACTGTTTTATATTGTGAATTGTAATGAACTTCAAACAAAGTATTCAACTGGTACATGTGTAATTCTGACTCTATACTAGCAGAATTTTTGGTAGAACATATGAACTGTAGAATGATGAAAGTTTTGGAAAAATATTTAGACCAAAATTGTTCATCAAATGGTATTCTCTCATGATGTACACCTTTAAAAGTTAATAATACAAAATCACACCATTTTCGTTTAGTAACTGCAAGCTGACATTGAATTTGACAGTAATACGGAGATGTGTCATTTCTCTTCATAAGTGGAGTATCATTTTCTATGTGAAAGTTTGTTTTGTCTAAACAAGCAGCATTGATTGGTGTTTCTTCTGAAAATTTATATGGACATTTTATTTCCAAACAACCTTGTCCACAGCATTTACACTCTAATAACCCATCAGGAGAGCAACCTAAGTAAGGACTGTTGTTGTCAATTACAAACCCAGATAATTTACATTCTAAATTATCATGCAAATTTTTTTTTGTCATGAAGATAAGACTCTCTAGCAACATGTTCAAATTTTTTTCCATGTCTTAAAGCAGGCAAGTCTGAATTAACACTGTTTGTAAGACCTAAAATGAGTTTGACTAGATGGCCATCAGGGTTTCTTCCTGTAAAATGAAGACAACTATATAAAATGGAAGCTGTTATTCTGCCATGTCTCTGATAAAACCACAAATCACTATCACTCTGACTGATAGTCTTTTCGAATATATCAGTGAAATAATTATCAGGGATATTTCTATGTATGTGCTCAATAAAAGATTCAAGTGAATCATCTGGCGAATCATCATTATTAAATTGTGTTGCTAGATCTAGTATGTTGACAGGCAAACACTCAAAATCATACTCTGAACCAGAGCTATCTGACAGAACATATGCTGCGCATGCTGGTAAGTTTTCTGATTTTATTAACCGAAGCATTTCTTTTTCTACAGCATGTGGTGTCATGTTATGACAAGAAGGCCTATAATGGTCACTTGTTGGTTTGATTGGTGGTTGTCCTGTAGGCTCACTCCTCAGGTCTAAAGAGGTTATTTTTACTGGAGCTGATGTTCTGACTGGGTTAATCCATTTAGCAGCCTTGTCAGTAACAGAAATAACCGATCTATCGGACAAATCCTGACAAAATCTTTGCATCCCGAACAGGAGTGCTGCCACGTGCTTACATGTTCCATCACCACTGTAAAATAATTATATACACTGAAGTATTCATTTTTTAGAAGTGCTCGAGGGATTAAACATTTTAAAAAAACAATGTTTCCCTATATTTAAAAAATAAAAACAAAAAGTTGCTTGAAAAAAAAAATCTTTTGTCTCTGAAAATCAACATTGACTATCCCCGCTTGTTTGCATCTCTTTTTTGAAGGTGATAATTCTGAGAGAGAAAAAAATGGAAATTAATTTTATGTGCCCTTTACAGTAATTTGGAGTGAACTGATAATATGGTATTCCATGTAGGTTAAAAATCAAAAACAGATGACATAATAAAAATACACATTTTTTTGGCAATTCTTGATGGAATTATTCATCTTTTTTAATCTTTATTTTATTTTTCTCGCTCATTACTTTCATTTTTGTCTTAAACAGATATGGCTAATCAGAATTCTACAATTACATGTACTTGATAACTGTATTCTTGATATTATTATTCTTTTCTGTTTTCAACATACTTTTAAACCAATCTATTCATTATTTTCTTGCGTTATTCTTTATATTTTAACACCCCATTATTCTCTATTCTGTAAACCCCATCGGCACCCACACCCTCGGACTCGGATTATTCATGTAAGAACTTACGCCACACATGTACATTCTGCTGAATGTATTGACCCATCAAATAGGACCACTATCCAAACTTCGTACGGGTCAGCAGACTGTCTCTCTTCTGGTAAACATGCTGCTTTTACATAGTGTATATCGCTGTGAAATTTTGACTGCCTAACATCACGGATATGTCCATTAGAATGAAGACGGTAACTGTTGTCATTTTTATAGCCTTTCAAACGTTCATTTGTCCAGTTACAAATGTTTTTTAAATAATGATTAACATCAAACGCTTCAATTATTGGAATTGTATTTAAATCATCAGACCAATCAATAACAGTCTTGGGATGCGGCAACTCGACACCATCTACAGTTCGCCGTATTTTATTTGCGAATATGTAATTATCGGGTTCAAAGGCGGGAATCTTTTGTTATTCCGCTTCTTCAGCTAGTTCAACTAATTTACTCTTTTTATAACTCGTTGTTTTAACACCTCTGTTTTTCAAGAACTGTTTGATTTCCGGGACGTTTTTATTCTTAAAATCAGAGTCCATTGTCGTCAATGTAAACACATAGTTGCCCCGACGTCACACGACTTACGTACCTTCATGTACAAAAGAGTTCTTGACGGTCGGTAATCTGAATCTTACGTATTCAAGAAACAATAAAACAAGAATTCCATGACAGTACGGTACTGACTATAGCACATAGAATCGACACTATACTGAACAGTGATCGTGTGTTAGTGATGAGTGAAGGCAGTGTGGCTGAGTTTGATCAGCCAAATATTTTTTTACAAAAAACTGAATTTCTTTTCTTCAAGCTAGTCCATAAATAAATTATGTCTCTATCTATTTAGTTATTATGTTTTTATGAATGCCATTTATTCAGGAAGACCTTGATTTACTCTCCGTTGTTTCAGGTCATAACAAATAGTTAATCAGAGACTGGTTAAAGCTTTGTTTCAGACCGGTAAACTGAGAAATAAAGATTCATAAATGAAGAAAATTTGCTACTGAATATCTATTTTGCAAAAATAAAAACCAAACATTTTAGAATTTGATAACATTTTTTTTACAATGCAGAATTTCTTGAATTGCAATTATCAATCTCATATTTTTGAGTGTACTGATGAGTCTTTGTTGATGAATGAATAAAGGCAACAGTAGTATACCGCTGTTCAAAAGTCATAAATCGATTGAGAGAAAACAAATCCAGGTTACAAACTAAAGCCGAGGGAAACACATCAACTATAAGAGGAAAACAACGAAACAACAGAAACACTGAAGTGCAACAAAAAACAAAATGACAATAAAACACACAGAGAAACGAACTATAAGATAACAACTGCCATTTTCCTGACTTAAAGGACATTTTAAGAAAAAATGGTGGGTTGAACCTGGTTTTGTGAAACGTGTGTTTAGAATTTAAAGATTTAAGCCTTTTATCTATGATGAATTTGAATACTGATTCATTGTATCAAATTTGTGGTAATACTTATGTTGCCTTGTTTTAATGAAGTTGTTGAGAGTGTTTATGGCAGTTGCATCATCAGCTCTAACAATTTGTTAGAGTTTGTTTTCAACTGTATAGTTAAAAGGGAACCACTAATGACCAGTCAATGATATTTGTTATGAAATTGTATCAGCATTTGCATATCTATATTCCATGGAGATTATTTGGCAATGTCCCCTCAGTTTTGTATAAAACATTTGCTAAGTTTAAGTACTGGAAATTCAGCAATTATTGCGATTCTGACATTACCATCCGAATTGGAGATTAATTAATGTAATTTCAGGAAATAGGATATAGATTATTACATCAGATATCAGAATGCAAGTTGCCATTCTCACACAATGGCATTAAAAAACCCCAACTCACAAAGATTTCTGAATATACAGTATTACAGTTTATGATATGGTCAGTTTAAAGGAAATTGTTTTGGCACCGTCTTCTTATTCATTATCTAATTACTTTTTAATTTTTGCCACGAGCTTCAATTTAGTAATGTTATATTCTTTATGATGTATGCTTCCACCATTTTGGCCGCTGGATTCCTATTATGTCATGTTAATTAATTAAGTCTATGGGTTGGTAACACTATATTTGTCAATATAATCTAACAATAGTCAACTGCCATTCAAGTGGTAGATTTAGCTAACTGTAAAAACATGTTTAACACACCATTTTCTTCGAAAATACCTCTACCAGGTCAGAATATATTGCTTTTCAGTTGTTTCGTTGGTTGATGTAGTTAAGTATTTTGTTTGGTCAGTTTTGATGTTCATCTGGAGCTCTGTTAAAAAAGATCTTAAGACAGAAATTGATCCCAACTTATTCTGAAATGTTCATGAATTGAGAGTATTTTTGTTTTATGTTTTTTATTTGTATATAATCAATTTGCTTTAGTCAAGAATTTTAGTATATTGAAGGACTTTTTGTCTTATTTTAAAATATGCTTTAAATTGTAAAAATATTCGAATTAGCTCTCGCCGCGATATAGCCGTTTTGTGCTAATGCGGCGTAAAGCAACCAACAATCAATCAATCATGTTTTATGTTTTTGTAAAAATGAAAGCCGTATCTGTACGCTAAACAGCTGGTTTACACCCAAAAAATTACTTTGGATGTAGTCAAACCTTTGCATCTGAAAATGTTAGGATGGCATAACCTAAATATATAGTTATCATAGTTACCAGGATTATAAATATAATATATAAAATTCAAATGGACTTCCCTTATATAAAATTCTGATTTTACTTTTTGATTTCCAGTTTTCATATATAGCATTAGGTTTGATTTGTCTGAAGCCGTAGTTTTCTTAATATACCACTAGAGAATTTCTGAAAGATCCGACTTAAACCAATGCTTGATTGTAGATGACAGAAAACCTTTGATTGGTTGAATCAGTTTTTGTGAAACAAAATGAATCCGTATGTTTTCTGGAACTTGATAAAGTTGAGTTAAAAGTAAAATCACAAAATACTGAGCTCCGAGGAAATTCGAAAAGAAAAGTCCCTAATCAAATGGCAAAATCATGTGATCAATCACATCAGACGAAGTGAAAACAACTGTCATATTCCTGACTTGGTACAGGTATTTTCAAATGTATGGAATGGTGGATTGAATCTGGTTTTTCTATGAAACGAGATTTCAGATCATTTTGAGGTCCACAAGACAATCCCGGATGCCAAACAATTTACCTTGCATAACTAATCATCTTTGATTTCATAGACCATCCTGTACATAAAGATATCTTGACATTATTATATTCAACACAATGAGCAGGTTGCTGAGGAAGATGTGGCGGCCTTTTTAACTCAAACTCGGTTTCAATGGGACTTTGATCAAGCATGAAAAACTTCCATTATTATCCATGTTAAAAATATTTATGATAACAACACAATTTCATGATCAAGTTGTTTCGTTGTTACTCTGCTTTCTTTGCAACAACAACAACAATAATAATAATAATAATAATAACAATACTGATATTAAATTAAAGAAGGACCAAAAGGAAACAATAAACAATGGCAGTACAATTAGTTAAAGAGAACAGCAAGACCGTTTTAAAACAAAATAATATTACGACAAACAATTGTTATCAAATAATAAAAAAAAGGTGAAAGGGGACACATGTCTGATTTAAAAAGAACTATTTTACCAAATTCATCCTTTACCAACTGTTAAATTTTTTTTTCTCCAGTATACAAAATGACAGAATCTTTTGTGAAATCTTAATAAACAAAATAAAGAAAAATGTTATACACTACAGTTTAATTCTCCAAACAAAAACTGTTTTATATAATCTGTAATCACTCACAACTTTATAATAACGTACATATGTATTTCATAAGACACACTTTAGATTTTATAAACAAAAGCTGAATCACGAGCTCTTAAACCATTCCTTATTTTCTTTGACGCTATCATTATTCTTGTTTTTCTATGGATGTCTATTGCCCAAGGCTCATTGATTCCATTTTCTGATGATAGTATTGTCTTACACACCTTACCATCTGGTGAGACTACCACAATACTGTCGTTTCCAGAAGATGGTTTATAAACAAAGCCATTCTTGTCTAATGAAATTCCTTGTGGTTTTCTATGTCATCGTGCTTAAATGTCCAGAGAAGTTCTCCTGTACTTTTGTAGCAACTGACCTTGCTTTCTTGCCAAATGGTTCCATATATATGTCCTTGGAAAAATGATATATGACTTGCTTTTAGTCAATTTAAGATTGTATGTGACATATCATTCAGATTCACGTTGGTACTTCTATCAGCACAGCTGGTGACCAATACTTTACCATCACTTGCTACTCCAGTAGAGTAATGAGAAATTTGGATTTCTTGTATAAGTTCATTCTTTCCACCAGAGTTGTCCGGTTTGCTGCTCCTAATGCGACAGCCACTGTATAGTTTCTGACAAAACAAGCATCTAATGGCCCGACCTTAAGGGCATACGATACAGTTACAGCGGAGGTAATGACGTTGCTAACGTAAAATGTTATTTTCGCGACGTCAAACTATGACATATCGGGAAAAGATGCATTTTTCGACTATTTTTTATCATTCAAACTGATTTAATTTGAAAACAAGTGCATGGACCCCTATATTTTAAAAGGACATTTTGTTTCATTTTGCAGGGAGATTATGTGGACCAAATGTTATAAAACTGTAAATAGAGGAATTTTTTTAATTTTGATAAATATACAGCAAAAAAATACGATTTTTTTCTTAATTCATGACCATTTGATAAATATGAGTTATTTCTGAATAAAAAATGCATATTTTTTAAGGATATATATAAAATACAAAATTTAAAAATTATCTAACAAAAAACAATTTGTGTTTATCTTTTAAAACAAAAAAGTTATGGCTTTCTTTCGAAAGAGAAATACGGCCACAAATCCGAATTTTGAGCAAATATACAAAATTTTGACCTCATTTAACTCAAAAAGTAGCACATGAAGGTATATTTTTTATTACATTTTTGATTTAAGCAGGCAAAAACTAGCCTATATGGAAATTTTCATCAAACTGTAAATACAGGACCAAAACTGTATCGTATGCTCTTAACGAAATTACTTTTCTTATAAAAGTGCCATCATTACCGAACAGTAGTGGTTGATAATTGTTGGGAATAAGTATCATAACTTTACCATCAGGTAATGCTACACACGCCCTTATCTCTACAGAACTCATATCATTTGGAGATATCAGTGTTCTCAACAATGATGGCTTAATTTGTTCAATTTCGGGAATGTTTTTAACCAAGTGCTGGGCTTGATCTTTTCTTCCGGTCTTTAGTTGGAGAGTAGAAGGGCTGGTATTGATTTGAATATCTCCAAACGAATTGACATCTTGTAAAATTGATTGAAGTTCAGAAGAAATTCTAACTTGTATGTTCTTTTCATAAAAGTGGTCGTCTCTTTCCAAATCGTCTATATATTTTGCTGCTTGCGATGTCGCTTTTTCGATTTCTTTCATGCCAAAGTACATTTGAAGGTCCGTTGGATATTGCGTGAGTTTTGTATACTCGCTCTGCATTTGGTTTATCTTACTGGCTTGCTGTTCCATTTGTTGAACGAGATTGACTATCTCTGAGTTCAGCTCTGAATGTTTACACTCCAAGTCATTATGTAAGTTTTGTTCTACGTTGGTTAATAAATCATCTATTGACTTTCTCATATGTCGGATTTCCTCAACGGCTTTTGCTTTCTGAATGTTATTTGTACTGATCCTTGTTTTCAAATATGTAATTGTCTTATCTAAGTTTTCTTTTACATTTTTCAAATCTTTTTCGAGAAACTGTACGTATACCGAGGCAGATGATTTAACTTGTTGCAGAACACCTGATAGTGTTTTCATTTCTTGATATTTCTTGTGTTTATCAGTGACACACTGGACACAACAGGGACAGACATGGTAAGAATAGTAAAGTTCAAACTTCTTCTTGTGGTCTCTACATTGACTACTTATTTCTTGTATGAATGTAGGTAACTTTTGGTAATCTTCAGCCGACATGGTTTTATGGTTCCACGACAGTCTTAACTTGCTATGAGGTTTTTTGCAATCTCCACAAAAGAAAACCTCACATTCTGTGCACCACGAGACAGCTAAGTTTGATACTCCATCATCATTGCAAATTGTACAAATATGCTGTTCCGATGATGCCATTTTAATGTATTGAACTTTTCAAACGAGACAATTGCTGTAGCTCTGTCTCCACTAAACTTGAATACTCCCTCCCTAAAATATATTTCAATTTAAGAACGATAAAATATTTGGTCTGTAAGTATTTTATGAAACGTTTCATGTCGATCGAGATACGTAACCTAAGAATATTCATGCAAATTGACTATGATACTTACTGATTTGCTTTGCACGTTTGAATATGTTCAGCGACAAATTGAAAATCTCAAATTCCCTTTGAAATTCATTGAATTCGCAATTGATTTAGATTTTAAATACAGATTAATACTGGGCCTGAACAATTTTGGACTTAAACTGAATAGTTAACAATAAGTTTAACCTTTTTTTTATTTATAACATAGTTGTCTTGATATAAAAAAAATAATTAAAAATTAAACGCTCATTTCAACAGAATTCTTCAACTGGAAATTATAGTAATTAAACTCCGATGATGTCATTGAAATATGATGAACCTTTTGCCAATGTCTGTATCTTTGTCATGACAAAATTGAAATACTCCTTCTCTAAAATATTGCAACTTTCAGAACGATAAAATAATTTATCCTTTTGAATGTTAGTTTCATGTGAAGATATTTCAAACTCCTTTTTTATATATTGACGAATATGCCATTCATTGAACTATACCATACCAGATCAATATTTGACTAAGTAAACATCAGGTTTACTTTAATAATATTTGTATGAAATGTCAATAACAGCAGAACTATATAACCAAGATACCATGGTCCTTAAATTGTATTTTAAAGTTAATTTATTAGCATTTGATTTGATATCTCAACATTTCAAATATACTAGTCAACAAAAGAAACGATACAAGGCAATGTATTATCCATGTATTATTAAAATTTGAAACACTGTTCGTACCAGGGCACATAATTGCCCAAATTATATTATTTTATTTAGAGTGTTATTTTCTTATCAAAACCATTGATTAAAGGCAAAAACAAGATTTAAAAAAAAAAAATCATATTTTTACCCAAATTGTTTTAAATTGATATTAGAAATTTAAATTTAAAACTTAAACACAAGTGCTTAAATTTTGAAAGCCTCATTAGATTAAGATATATGAATATTTAGTTCAAACTGGAATATCGTTTCTTTTGTTGACTAGTATACTTATCTGGCAGTAACCCACGGTAAACAGTGGTAAGGTAAAACCACAAAATAAAAACCGGTACAGGATAAAACTTTGTTATAGAATAAAGATATGAAAGATAACGTAACATTATATAAATACAAAAATAACAAAGAATTTGACACCGAAACAATGCACACAAATGCTCAAAGATTTTGATGTCGACATCTTCTATTTAAAATATCTAAATATTTAACATATGTTTTATCACATACACCAAAAGAGCTTTTAAAATTATTGTTTAATTTGTATAGATATCATATATCGAAGGCATCCAGGGCATTTTATTTTGAGACAATTTAATGAATGTATATAGAAATCTGCTATTTTCTATCAAAATGTTTGGAATGGACTCTTTTGTATTGTTTGATGATTAATTGTGCTGTCTTTATTTATTTTATATGTATTTAGTCTAATGTGATTATGATTATACAAAGACATTTACACATTTTTCTATATATATCATAGTACTTGAGGAAATAGTAATAATAAAGGTAACTGTAACCCGTGTTCCAAAGTTATAGATCGAATGAGAGAAAATAAGTCCGGGTCACAAACCGAAACCGGGAAAACACATCAACTATAAGAGGGAAACAAAGGAACAACAGGAGCACTGCAGTGCAACAAAGACAAACGCCTCCATACAAAGGAAGATCTATTTTATAACAAATGTCATATTCATGCCTTGGTACAAGACATTATAAGAAACATGGTGGGTTGAAGTTTGTTCTATGGCTAGCCAAACCTCCCGCTTTTATGAAAATGTAACTACGTGACAAATACAGCACAAACAGACGTAAGAACACCCACCACTGAGAAATGCACAATCACATAATTTATTAGTCGACACAAGACAATTACAATCAAAACCAAGGAGTAAACAAAGACTTACAAAACGAAAGGACATTTACATCAACAGTTATAAATAATAGCATGCAAACCGCAGAACAAAAACGAACACCTCCCATCAACGACAGACGGCACGGGAAATCAAAAACAGTGACGCACTTATGTTACGAATATGAAATCTTGAATTAATACAATTATTTTCACAATACCATTCCCAACACTAAGCATGACAATAACGGTATTGAAATGCTATTTTATAATTATTTGGACTACAAACGATAACAACATAACACATTACCCAACCGAAACCAAACAGAAACTTAAAGAATGAATACATAAATGTTGGATGTATAAAATACCGATACACTTCGTATAGCAACTCAAATTTACACTCGCTAAAACAGTCATATTCGGGAATATGTCTCGTTCGGTACTTAGCAGACAGACGTCATAGATGTTTAAAAACACAAAACAAGGTAATATATAAAGTTGAAATTATTTTTGTGGAGTCTGTGACATTATGACATAGCGATCCAATATTCCGTCGATGGCGTCGACGTCGGCGGCATCAACATTTAGGCTCAGTCTGAGGTAATAGTTTTTTAGACATCGATAACTTTGTCAGACCTTCATGGAAGTTAAGACATTTAGACAGGAGGTTGTTTATGAAAAAAACAGTATTCAAGGTAAAACGATTTTTGGTACTCTTATATCAAACATAGGTATAACACATAAAACGAAAAAAAGCAATACACGCCCAAGAGCCGATATTTTCAACCACTATGAACCTAACTGTGTTTTACTTTCTTTTTTCAAAATTCAAGATTTTTATTCTATGCATATTATGCCTGTAATCATAACATAAAGCAATTTGAATTTTACATAATAAATCCATCAATAATTAATGGAACATCGTTATTACTTTCTTTCTTACCTTGACCATTGTGACAGGAAGAAAGTTGCACAGGTACATTACCCAGGGCGGATTAAGGCGGGAGCGTGGCGGGCATGCGCCCCTTAAAATTTGCAAAGCATGGGTTGTCCTGAGCTTAATAAAGTATCAGTCTTGCAACTAAGCCCGAGAAATCACATCAAAATGATGTTGGGCTTATCATCTGCACCACTTAAAAAAACACAATAATTTTAGATAAAACTGTCACTCCAATTAAAATTTGTTAGATGACAGGAAGCACATGTTATTTTATCCTGATCCACAAGTGGTAATTGTTGCATAAATGGATTAATAGTAAATACACAGCACTGCCTCCTCCTTTTTTGAGAGGATTTATATAAAAATGACCCTCCTTTTTATAACATACTATAAATAAATAAAAATGCATTTACGTTTGATTTATATGGATTTGGGGTATGTATGATCTTCATTTCATATAAGAATATGCTATTCAGAATCTTAAATTATAAATAGACAATGTTATTATACTAAATTAAACTAATATATGAATTAATATTAAAGTTCACCTTCAAAATAAGTCCCAAATGCCCCCCCCCCCTCATTTTTTCATGGGAAAAATTTGGTTGATTATTTAGGGAATCACTGATGACTAGAGCGGCCCCCTATTAGGTCCGTCAGCCCCCCCTTTACAAAAAGTTCTGGATCTGCTTCTGACTATAGGTGCTGAACGTTATGTTACATGTATGTTAAAATTAGTACATTTTTTAGGCCAGAATGGCACACCCCTACCATAAAAATGTTGAGGTATCAATTAGTATCAATGGAATCTATCCCCTAGATGAGAAAACACCAAACTGTTCTTCTTATATTCTTTTTTTTCTTTTCTTCTTAACATCTTTTGACAATCTACCAATACATGAAATAAGAGGGTGTGGTTGAGCTCTCATAGTATTTTAGTAACAACAAATTAATGTATATGTAAGGAACTTAATTAAGCTGTTGACATTTACCGAAATTTACCATATTAAAGATTCAAAGCTTAAATATAACATATAAAACTATGAAAAATAATACACGTACTTCTTCTTTTTGATATCTGATGAGGTAATGTGTAGATGTAAAACTAACTCAGAATATTTACTTTTTACTTTAATTTGTAATTTCTTTACTTGAGGGTTTATCAAAAATTTACACTCAGTTTTTGTTTTAAACATCTGTTTTATGTAATATCATCTGTCCCCTAATCATTAGTGGATGACATATTTATATCTCTACTTAACCATTTTATAATTGAGAGAAGATATGAAATTTTCACTCTAAAGGGCTTAGTTGGAAGACTGGTATCAGTGTAGACTACAAATAATAATGTCGTCGCATTCCATCCATTTCAACATTCCAAGTATATTTATAATAAGTTATCAAAGGTACCAGAATTATAATTTAATACGCCAGGAGCGCGTTTGGTCTACATAAGACTCATCAGTGACGCTCATATCAAAATATTTATAAAGCCAAACAAGAACATAGTTGAAGAGCATTGAGGATCCAAAATTCCAAAAAGTTGTGCCAAATACCAATACCAAAATACCAAAATGTGCCAATATAAAACAGTTTAACCGAAACGTGATAACTTATCAACTGATCCCCGGTTTATTTTAGTTTTATAAATATACTACAAAAGAAGGTGTCAAACGCTGCATTTGATTACAAATATTTAAGGCTGTTTAAAGGGGCACTAGCTGTCAAGTTCATATTCACCGATTCTAATCAAATTCTCATATTTTATTCATAACAATGCAAAACATTTATCGAAACTATTAAAAGTCTAAGTAAAACAATGAACAAGGCACAGGCATGGAAATAGGTAGCTTCGTTTCGTGTGTATTTGAGTCTAGACGACATCTAATTATTTATCGAGTTGACCACTATAGTCATCCGATGACCATATAATCGATGTAAACATAAATATAGATATAAATAGATTAAGCAAACAAGTGCTGTTGAATTATTCTAGGTCTATTTAATTTCATATTACAGATAAAAAATAAATGTTTATCATCGATTTACCTGTATTAGAATGTTTATTTGTGGGTCGAATCAGACAATCAAATGATTTTGATTCACTTCTAATGTTGACATTCTCTCCCATTAAATAATATTACACATACAATTCATGTGTTATTCCTCTCAAGCTAAGGGGTTAAATTAAAGTTTACATGAATACGGATCCAATGAGGTCGAATTATACATTTGTAAGTGAATAATTCATAATCAATGTTGTTTTGCTTATTTTGACAAAATTGAACCTTATTGGCTACTAAAAAGGAATTAATATTTCACTATTTGTATTTCATTACTGATTGAGCCAAACAAAATGATATATTAGGTTTTTCATATATCTCGTAGCTAGTGCCCCTTTAAGTAAAGGCAATTGTTGCATTGCGGTTTTATAAACAATTTCTTTGATAATCGAATCCCCTTTCCTTTCCTGAATGTGACCTACCGAATTAGACTGTTTACCGGATTTGTTATCACATAAGCAACACGACGGGTGCCGCATGTGGAGCAGGATCTGCTTACCCTTCCGGAGCACCTGAGATCACCCCTAGTTTTTTGTTGGGGTTCGTGTTGTTTATTCTTTAGTTTTCTATGTTGTGTCGTGTGTGCTGTTGTTTGTTTGTCTTTTTCATTTTTAGCCATGGCGTTGTCAGTTTGTTTTAGATTTATGAGTCTGACTGTCCCTTTGGTATCTTTCGTCCCTCTTTTCAAAAACATTCTTAATTCACTTTCTCACGAAGTACATGAAAGTGCCCTACCCGCGGTTGGGTTGGTTATTTCATCATGGCACGACCAAGAAAACAGTCCATGTTAGATTCCTTCAAAATAAAAGATAGAAATATTGTTTCAAGTTAAAGGTTGGTTTATTAATTTGTATCATTATTTAATATTTCCGTGTCTATATATTTTTTTCTTGAAACCGCAAATTTTTTCCGAAGTATGCATAAACGTTCAAGCCCCCCCCCCCCTTCCCCCCCACCGACACGTAATTCCGTGACTCTAATTTTAGAGATATTCGGCGAAAACAGTATTTTCATTCTCTGAAAATCATAAAATTAAAAACATACGAAAAGACAATTATAAATTGCTGGTAGAGATAAAAAATCATGTTCGTTTGCAAAATCTAATATTGGTCAGGTGAGCTATTGTCATATGTCTCGTCTCACTTTGCGTCCGTCGGTCCGCCCTTCGATTTGTCAACTCTTCAGATTTCCCTCGTCAAAACTAATATATACTTTGTAGTACATGCATGAGGTGTATGCACTAGATTGTATATTGAAAATGTTGATTATTATGGTGATTTTAGATTGTTGTCAGGGGTTAAGCAGTTTTAGCTTGAAACTTTAATTTCTCGGTAATTATACAACAAAATATTTCTCGCAACGTTTGGCTTTGGCGAGATATCTTCATTGCACCCACTCTAGAAGAATATTTCGATAATTTTACCTCAAAATTATTTTCGCCTCGCTCCGCTCGACGATCATTTAAATTAACGACCCCTAACCTAAAATCCGGGATCTGCCACTGTTACATGCCAACTATCTGGAATCTGAGGTTAATATTAAGATAAAGCTTTGAGTAAAAAAAAAATACACCGAACACAGCAGTCAAACATTCCTTAAATTTTATGATACTTTATGATTTTTTTCTATAAGTTATAATATCTGAAGTATAAGTAATAAAACAATTTTTTAAAGTATTTCATTGATTGATAAATGACTCGGCATTTTTCAGTAAAATTTGACAAAAAATTTTGTGTTAAACTGAAAAAACAATTTTCCTGAGTCTTTCTGATCAACGCATTCGGTTCTTGACAGTCATCATTAGACTCTTATATTGAAGGAGCAGCAGAAGCAAACGAGACACGATGGTAACTTTTACTATTGTTTTAATTTTTAAGTGTCATTTAGTTATTTTGTTTAGGTTTTCTGGTTTTAAATTAACAATTTACGAGTTGCTTGATTATGTTAAGGATATTTTGCCAAATGAAACACATATCTGTATATTTTGATTAAAAAAAAAGGTCATTATTGCAACAGATATGTGGAAATAGCTACAAGATAATTTAAAGAAAAAAATAAAATATGACTTTTTATTGTTCAGTCATTTATGAAAGTGATAAAGTGGAATGAAAATTTGCTTTTAGCACGTAGTTTGGTCAGTTTTGGCAACAAAAGCAAAGAAACATCGCTTATGACCTATTCACTTGCGAGTGAGCAATTCGATTTCATTAAGTCCGTATTCAGGTGAACTTTAATTAAACCCCTTATATAGAGATGTGATGTGTTACATTTGAACTAGGCGTGTTTATTGAAAGAAATATGAAAACCAGTAAACAAATCTGACTATAGAACAGATATTGATTAGAAGATTCAAATCTTCTGGCGGTCTAATCAGGGGAAGAGTAATGGGTAAATCCCAACAAGCACAATGGAAAATATATATTTCAGCTTGTGCAGGATCAACAGTGCCGGCGGGCAAGCTCTTACTGGTGTTGGCTACTGTATAAATGATCAGAACAAGGAAGCAACCCGTGCCAGAGAGGAACGAGACAGTGTAGACACTCTTGTGATTCTCGATTACCTTAGTGTAAGTAATCCTTTTACTAATGATGTTTCACTTATGAATATTGAAACCGGTTTTGAAGCAGAACCTGGTGCTAACGTAGATAAAGCAGAAAGTATTGGAAATAAAACTTTAGAATTGATGGAAGGCGAAAACGTTTGGAGTTATACCTTCAAGAAGTCAAACCAATCAATAACATTGGCAGCAAAACCTAAGTCCAGGTCAGATTCAGAATTTTAAAATACGGATATAGATTCTCAATTGATGTTCAAACGCTTGACCACAGCGGCAAATTGTCTCTTTGAAAAATACTTCCAAGGTAATTTAGAAGAATTTTCCAGCGTTCCTTCTATGTTTGATTGTAATCGACTACCTCGAGTTGCATGCAAATCAAATTTAGCTGATGCGATATGGGTATTAGGAAGTGATCGATACATGCAATAGATGGTGAGGCTTTTTTGGTATGTCCTTGATGGTGGATGACTATTTCAACGACTTCCTTGAACACATGGAGATTCATTTGGATATATTACACAACTGTATGTTCATCATATTATTAGAAAATACAAAGACCCTGTTGTTGTTTTTGACAGTCTTTGCAGAACTTCATTCAATTAAAAATATAACACATTTGTGTAAAACAAAATGTATCATTTGACCAAACATTAATTTCACCTCTTCTCTGCCTTGCAAAATTAAAAAGGAACTTTTCATGTTAAACAGTCATAACAGAAAAGCTCTCATCAAGATGCTTTGTGACTAGCTTAACGATAATGACATTAGGTGTAAGAATTCAACTGATGATGCAGATCTTCTTTTTACGCAAACAGCTGTCAATTGTGCTTTGCATTCAAAAGTCGTAGTAATTGGTGAAGATACGAATCTATTGGTGTTTCTTATTCATCATGTTAATCAGAAGTGCAAACGGATTCTTTTTAGATCAACAAAAATAAAAATATGGCACAAACAACAGACTAAAGGATTTCTTTGGGAGGATATTTGTAATTTGTTGCCCTTCTTGCATTCCATAACAGGCTTCGACTTGCATTAAAAAGACGTAATCAATATTATCTGAAAATGCAAAGTAAAGTTTCACGAATAACAATTTAATTAAATTAGGAATCATCAAAGCATGAGAAACAGCGCTCATATGTTTATCAAAAATCTTTTGTTTTCACCTAAAATATCATGTTTATAAACGTTTTTTTTAAATAGATTTTTAAAGTAGAAAAAAACCTAAGACGACATGTTAATGTCAGCATTCAGGTAAAAGTGAAAGACAACTGTCCAAACGTATGTCTATTTCAAAATATTGAAATTTCAAAATATGCAAAAGAAAAATAGCTGAAGTGAAATGACACAAAAGAAAGAAACTGTAAATCACTTTAATAAAAGAATACAGGTACTCCATTTGAGCTCCTTGGTACTTGTTACAGGAAGCTAGAAAGAACAACAAAAACAACACCTTACTGTACTAGGAGTATTGATTTCTAAACTTGAACTTCTTTAAGATGATGTTGAAAAAGCATCTGGAGATAACAGCAGTGTGACTATATTTTAATTTCGTTTAGAAAGAATATCAATCCCTACGTCTGTGTGAATACGTAAATCATATGAAAATCAAGATAACTTTAATGGTACGACCAAACATTATTACATGATGAAAATAGCACTGTATTAACTTCGTGCATCTTACGTGATTTTCTCAATCTATCTCCACCAGGAGCGATCAATCCTAAATATTTGCAAACAAGGGATGTTTTAGGTCTATTCACATACGTTTCATTTGATTTCGACAATTTTAAGATTTGTCATAATGATTCCAAAGTTACATTACTTTATCGTTAAATATTAGATACATTGGAACTAGTCTTATAACATTGTATAATGTACATTTGCTTTACTTTATCTTGACCGAATTGTAACACATTTTTCAAGGGTAGTTTTATCCTTTGAAAACTTACGTTTATCAGATTTGTAATGTTATGATGTAAAATATTTGATAACACCCACTCCTCGTGATATCTTATGTTTGTTTAAGATGATATATACATAATTCATAGATAATGTTTGTGTTTTGTTAAGGCAGACAAAGTATTGAGTTTGAATCGTTTCAGATCGTCGTGATAGAGGTATGGGACGTTTATTGATGACAATTTGACAATCACTTGCCTGTCTTTTGATAACTCAAGTTTTCTGTAAAGGATTTTGAAGAATTGCTTCACTGTATTAAGGTGAATGAATTCAAGTTCTGTTTCATGACGAATTTATTTACAACCACTGGGTCAATGCCACCATTGTGTAGGTTCCTCCCATAGAGTATCACCAGCCCAGAAGTAAGTCAGCAGTTCTGTGTCGACATGAATTATCATTGATTGTTCATAATTATAAATTTACTGTTTACGAAACTTGAATTGTTCGAAATACTATTTTCTTCACCAGGAATAGATTAGCTCACACACATGTTTAACCCCGCCGAATTTTTGCGCCTGTCCCAAGTCAGGAGCCTCTGGCCTTCGTTAGTCTTGTATTATTTTTAATTTTAGTTTTTTGTGTACAATTTGGAAATTAGTATGGCGTTCATTATCACTGAACTAGCATATATTTGTTTAGGGGCCAGCTGAAGGACGCCTCCGGGTGCGGGAATTTCTCGCTACATTGAAGACCTGTTGGTGACCTTCTGCTGTTGTTTTTTTTTTCTATGGTCGGGTTGTTGTCTCTTTGGCATATTCATTATTTCCATTCTCAATTTTAGCTGTGTTTGACAAAACCTTTCAGAATTTAGGTCCTCATTGCTCTTTAACTTATATTTTATTTGGCCCTTTTACCCTTTTTTTATCAGATCGTCGCTGATGAATCTTTTGCAGACAAAACGCACGTCTGCCGTATAAAATTTAAATCCTGGTATCTATGAATTTATTCAGTTGTATTGTTGTCTAAACTGTACTAACATATCTTCATTCTTCAAAGTTTTGGCAATGCATTAAAAAATCGAAATAGTAATAAAACTACCTCTCTACCAATTTTAAGCTTTGACCATGAAGCACCTCTGGGGTGTGGGATTTTCTCACTGTGTTAAAAACCCATTGGTGACCTTGGGCTGTTTTCTGCTCTTTGGTCGGGTTGTGGTCTCTTTGACACATTTTCCAATTCTATTCTCAATTTAAAACATATTCTATGGGGAATCAAATGGTAAAGATAAAGTAAGGCGACAATAGTTTACCGCTGTTAAAATCTCGCAAATCGTACAGGAAAACACAAATCAAAGCATCAAAAAGAAAGTGAGGGAATCGCATAAACTTCATGAGAAGCGATATCGTGTGTGTCTACCCGGTAAATGTCTCATGTTATGTATGTATCACCCAAATTCCTAAACAGTAAAAATGTCACAATCGGGATAGGATACATGCGTTAATATTACAGTTCAGTCGGCTATACTGGAATCTTTAGACCTAAGACGGCGACAAAATGTCGCTAGTGAGTTGAGACACCAACACATCGTACTGGTCAATCGAGATGTGAAGGTGACCGTAAAACATATGTAGTGTGGATTTCAGTTAATCTTTCTTATGATTCCTCGTGCAAGTAGCAGTTAATGAAGTGCGAATAGTGTGAACATGCACGGGCGTAGAATATCTGAGATAAGTTTACACCAAAAGATGGGGCAGAGTGTATATTACTGCTAGGAAATGGAAAGTTGACAACTAAACAAGTTGAAGTCAACACGTTTGTTATATACTCTAGTTCGAAGTTGTCCATTTGGCCAATATCGAAGAAAAAATTAAGATATGACTCAGACCTTCTACTTTCGGTAGTTTAAGGTTCACTGGGACATAAATATTTCACGTATCTATCCCATCGAACTTGAAATAAAGAATACAACATTTTAATAACATTAACGGTACCAATTTTTCTGCACCAGATGTGCATGTCGACAAATAATGTCTCTTCAGTGATGCTCGTGGCCAAAATATGTAAAATCCAAAGCTTATATAAAAGATGTAGAGCTATAATCCAAAAGTTCCAAAAAAGTATAGCCAAATCCGTGAAAGGAATCAGAGCTTTGCATGAGGGGGATACATTCCTTAATTTATAATATTTTTTAACATTTTGTAACAGCAAATTTAATAACACAAAAAATCCGTATTTTCATGCCAGTAACGGAGTACTGGCTACTGGGCTGGTGATACCCTCGGGGACTAACAGTCCACCAGCAGAGGCATCGACCCAGTGGTAGTAATAACATTAATGGTACCAATTATTCTGCACCAGATGCGCATTTCGACAAATAATGTCTCTTCAGTGATGCTCGTGGCCAAAATATGTAAAATCCAAAGCTTATATAAAAGATGTAGAGCTACAATCCAAAAGTTCCAAAAAAGTATATCCAAATCCGTGAAAGGAATCAGAGCTTTGCATGAGGGAGATACATTCCTTAATTTATAATATTTTTTAACATTTTGTAACAGCAAATTTAATAACACAAAAAATCCGTATTTTCATGCCAGTACCGGAGTACTGGCTACTGGGCTGGCGATACCCTCGGGGACTAACAGTCCACCAGCAGAGGCATCGACCCAGTGGTAGTAATAACATTAACGGTACCAATGTTTCTGCACCAGATGCGCATTTCAACAAAAAATGTCTCTTCAGTGATGCTCGTGGCCAAAATATTAGTCTGCCTCATATCTTGAATTGTATCTAGAATTTGACTATGAAGGACGGTTAAGAACAAAACTTTACGATATAAGAAATGATTTCAGCTTCCCAATTGTGAACATTCTATTTTTATGTAGGAACATTTCAGCAGCACATGCATATGGAGTATATATTTCTCCAAATTGTTCTGAAACCAAAGAATTTATTATTCAAAGATGAGGAATGAAAATCAACAAAACAGATCTACAGACGAACAGATATATATTCAACAGCGATTTCTTCAGAAGGAATGTTTAAGATAAAGCTACCATGACCTAGTGTTACCAGTTTTTTAAGGGCAAGCATTTACTTCTCCACAATAAAGACCTGCAATAGGTTTTCTAAGCCAGTAACAGGCTTTTAAACATTTCACGAATATGATAATCAGATATGTACTTTGACCTTGATGGCACACTTTCAAAATATTATCACATAATCGTTATCATTACACTTGTGTGTCTCCTTTTTATCATACATTTGAGCATTTGAATAAAAGCAAATTTTTCTAATTACGTCGTTATTCCAAAATGCCACTGGATTTTTCTCTACACAAACATTATATTCGTTTCTATCCGAAAATAAGCAACTCAGTTATTCTCAAAGATGCGGATGGTGAATATGTAAGAAGGCTCACAAACATAGAGATTCTTTAACATTTCAAACCTTTGAAATAACGTGTACTATTTATTTTCTTTACCAAAAAACATTGAATCTTAAAAGTAAACTTTCGCACAAACTGATATTAAAGCGGAAAATGTTAGACAACCACACACACCACACAACACCAAACGACATCTCATCTTATCCGATTAATTCAGCTGATTATTTGTTTAAACTTTAACCAGTGGGTAAATATTTGAAATAACGACTCTTTTGATCAAATAAAATTTCCATATTTTCATATCACTGTCTAGATTACTGACCTTTGATTTGTTATGTAAGTAAGTACATGTTTTCTTGTGTAAATTGAAATATTATTAATAACTTTTATTTCGTAAAGAAAATAAACTACTGCGTCTTTTGATGAAAGGATTTTTCTCATTAAACACTTTTTGCACGGAGAAACCTTTATTTATATAATGTAACAAAAAATCACACATTTTAAAATGTATAGACCAAAGCTGAATCACTATTTTTCATTCTTTCAATTGACACTATCATCACTCCTGTTTCTCTGTTGATGTCTATGGCATAAGGATTTTTTATTCCATCAGCCTCTGATAGTATTGTTTTGCTGGTTTTACCATCTGGTGACACTACCACGATACTGTTGTTTCCACGAGAAGCTATATAAACGAATCCATTTGTATCTAATGTCAGTCCTTGTGGCAGGTTAATGCCATGGTGTTGAAATGTCCACAGAGGTTCTCCAGTACTCGTGTAGCAGAAGACTTTGTTTTCATAGTAAATTGTACCATAGATATTTTCTTTGAAAATCGCAATGCGACTTGCCCTCACACCTTCTAAGATTGTATGAGACATATCATTCAGATTCACTTTGGTACTTTTCACCATGCCGCTGATGACCAACGTTTGACCATCACTTGCAACAGCATCACAGTCATGCAAAAGTTTAACTGTTTGTGTGATTTTATTCTGCTCTATATCCACTAGTGCTGTCTGGTTTGATGAACCCAATGATACAGCCGCTGTATCATTTCTAACTAGACAAGCATCCAATGGAATTTCTGTGAATGAAACCACTTCTCTCACACAGAGACCATCAATACTGAACAATAGTAGTATATTTTGGTTGTAATCCAACATTATGAATTTGCCATTCGGTAATACAAAACAAGCCCATATATTCAAAGACTTTATGTTGTCTGTAATTGTCAATCTTTTCATCAACGATGGCTTTATTTGTTCAATTCCTGGTGATTTAACTTCCTTTAGAATGTCTGACAGTGGTTTCATTTGTTGACATTTCTTATGATTATCAGTAATGCACTGGGCACAGCAGGGATATGCATGGGTAGGACAATAGAGTTCAAACTTCTTGTTGTGGTCTCTGCACTGGCTACCTCCTTCTTGCATGAATGAAGGTAACTCTTGATAACCTTGAGAGGATATGGTTTTATGGCTTTTAAACAGTCTTGACATTCTATGAGGTTTTTCACAATCTCCACAAAAGAAAACCTCACATTCTATACACCACGTTATTGCCTCCTTTGAGACACCACCATCATGGCAAATAGTACATAATTGCGTGACTGATGAGGTCATTCTGTTTTCTTTCGAGATTTATGAAAAACTTGTTGTCCCTACAATACAGCAATTTAAAAAGAAAAGTGAAAAGTGCTTGCTTACAGTATAATGATCATGACTATGAATTGATGCTTTAAGTCGATATTGATAATATGGGAAGTACCAAATGCATATTCAGAGCCATTTCCATACTTTGTTCTCAAGTTTATATTGTCTAAGATATTTTAACATCTATTTGAAAGATTTGAACACGAGAATTAATTCAAATCAAAGATTATCTTTTAGAATTTTTGGCGTTGAATTCTTGTTTTATTATGAGCACCCTCATCCTATTTTTGTTTTGAAAGATCCTTATTGCTGTCCTGAATGTTTGTAGTTTAAAGAAAATAATAGTGTGGTAAATGTCAATGGAAAAAATCCCATTTATTTGACCCTCCAAAAATTAATAAATTGAATTGTTTAACCTCAACATATTTTCTTGTTTAGATTAGTTGATTTGATGGTTTTACAAAAAAGTATACCTCAAAGTGAGATATGATTTTATTTAGCTTTTTCTTTAACTGTCTACCGGTAAGATATATTTATAAGGATAATTCCAATACTTCAAAATATCATATCACCTTTTTATATTGATTAAAAAGTTCGATTTATGATCACTTTCGGTATAGATTTATATTTAAAAAACAAAGCCATTTTCAAAGGAATTTGAATCTCAATTTGAACTAGCTTTCAAATGATATGTAACTGATATAGTTTTGAATAATGTACGTTGTGAACCGTACCTCAAAATAGACGGAAGATTTGGAGAGGAATGATTAGTCGTTACACTTTTCATAAGAAAAATGTTTCTTGTATTCATAGAATTAAAAACTTTATTTAAATTTGTATTAACTGCAATCAGCAGTACAAGTTAAAATGAAAAAATAAAACAAAAAATAAAAACAAACAAACAAACATAAAACAAAATCTAAAACATTTCATTTAAAGTAAAATTCATTTGCACCAAATGTATTATTTGTATTTTTATCAAATTGTTTATAAAGCATTCGATATTTTAATTTTTGTAAAAATAAAAAATTCAACCATGGAAATATTTAAACAGTCTTACCATGAACAATATGTCAGAAAGAACTTGATACAGGGGAGTAAAATGTTAAATATCTGGGATAGTTATCTTAAATTTAATGATTATCTCAGGTGGTGCAACCTGTAAAATGACGTTGGCGAAGGTCATCTTTTATGTCATCTTTAATATGTTATGACAACTGTCAGGCACAGACTTGCAGTTTCTCAGTATGTAAAGTAAATAATTAGCGGTGAAAACTTTCCTTTGTTTCAAAGAATTGCGAAAGGATTCACATTCCAATTGAACACAGAACTGTAGAATCATTTGGTAACCATGCAGTCATTTTTGGGGTTTTCTGTAAAATGGGTGAAAATTATTTGCATAAATTATTTTGTTCATTTATGCCTACAATCAATGTTAAGTTCAGACAGTCGTTTACGTCATTAACATTAATGAGTGTCTTTCATCGAGACGTCAGAGTTAAAATTCCCAGTTTTTTTCTATCCCGAATCATAAATTGCCCTAGCAAAATTAAGTGTAACTTATATTTTGTTTGTTTTTAGTGCTTTTCAATCCAGTATTTAATTTTGTCTTCCAACTGTTTTGGGTCAAATTATAATGATGAGTATGATATATGATGTTGTACCAAATTATAAGTCTGTTTGTTAACTATTAGGAGTTTTCTCCTCACTGAGGTATGCCAATGCTGTTAGCCATTTTGATGTCGACGAAGGTATCACCATCCCAGTAGTCAGCAAATTGTGTTGATAAGAAATATCATTGATATGTTCATTACTAGTAGAGTTTTTATTCCCCGAGGGTATCACCAGCCCAGTAATCAGCACTTCTGTGTTGACATGCATTGTCATTGATATGGTCATAATTATAAATTAACTGTTTAAAAAACGTTGAATATTTGAAATAGTAAGGTTTTTCTACTTCAGGAATAGATTACCTTAGCTGTATTTGGCAATTTTTTTAGAAACTTTTGGTCCACAATGCTCTTCAATTTGTACTTTATTTGGCCTTTTTTTCAATTCGAGCGTCACTGATTAGTCTTTACTAAACAAAACGCGCCGTCTGACGAAAATACAACATGTCAATCTAGATATCTACCATGAGTTTATTTACAACCACTGGGTCTATGCCACTGTTGGTGGAGTTTAATTTCCCGAGGTTCTCACCAGCCCAGTAGTCAGCACTTCTGTGTTGACATGAATTATCATTGATATGGTCATAATTATAAATTAACTGTTTACAAATAGTTGAATTTTAGAAATACTAAGGCTTTCTCACCTCAGGAATAGATTACCTTGTCTGTATTTTGCGAAACTTTCAGGAATTTTCTGTTCTCAATGCTCTTCAACTTCGTATTTAATTTAGACTTTATAACTTTTGTTGAATCGAGCGTCACTGATGAGTCTTTTGTAGACAAACGCGCGTCTGGCGCAAATACAAATTTTCAATCCTGGTATCTATGACGAGTTTTTTTTTTTTACAAAATGTTGAATGATTCGAAGTAAATACATTGTTCCGATCGTATTTTTGCAACTTTATTTTTCGAAATGTATAGTCAGCCATAAAAAGCACTGATAAGTCTGAAATTATAAGATATGATAAGTTTGTAAAAATGAAAAAAATACTTACATATGAAAAATTGCCTGCAGTCATTAATTGAACGCAATCTGAGATAACATATGCTTGTTGGCTCATCATTGGCTTTGTGTTGTCATCTTTGTTGGACAAATGATGATAGCTCTAACTTGGACAACATCTGTTTGCTTATTTGGTCGACGTCACTGCTAATATGTTGATTACATGTTGGCCTTCAACTTTTACAAAACATGTCTCGAGATTGCATGATAAGATATGCAAAGGATACCAAAGTGACATTTAAAACAAGTTAGGATGAAAATCATTGGATTTAGATATTAAATATTTTATACATCAAATGTATATTCCACAGATGATTGAGTTTAAATATATTAAGAGTATGTGTTGACAAAACAATTAGTATGGATTTATTTGAAATTAAGTTTTTTTTGTTAATTTCAGACTACTTGTCGGTGAACATATTAGGTAATCAAAAGATGGTTGGAGAAAACATACTAAGTAACATTTATCCTCTTTAATTAATATCAACACATCAATAATGGCATTGTTTTTGATTCAATTTAATAACGACAATGATGGGTGTTGGCACTCTTTAATTTAGCTTACAATGACAAAAACGCCCCAAAAACAAACAGAAGGTGGTAAATTCTTATCCCATCAAGGGCTCAACAGTCTCAATATAACATGTGGTAGGGATATGTTTTCCCAACATGACCCAACAAATTGATGCTATCTGTGATAATTTTTGATGTGAAAAGCTCCAAGCAAGTGTAAGCTTTCCATATTTCTATGAGCTTGCAATTCGAATCAATGTCTCACAGCTGAAACGACATTCCAGACGTATGTTTTATATCAGGATTTCATGATTAAAGGAGAGTCGCTGCTTACAATGAACAAGGGGAAGAATTGCAAAGCCAGTCTTTCGAACACTATCATGATGGAACAATATTTGAAATGACACGATTGCCACCATTTAGGAAGCAAGATATCATTTCTCTTATAAATTTTTATTTTCCATTTGGTATATTCTCCTTTATTGTTAAATAAAGGAGGTCTTCTAATGTACAAAATGGAAAACAACACGTTTACTAATTTCATGTCTTCGAAGCACTTTTCTGGATTTTTCTTCATCAGGAACACTCAAAGCCAAACATTTGAAATCCGAAGATGCATAAGTACCGAACCCGTTGAAGAGCTATATGACAAAAAATACCTAAAATAAACAGCCAAATTCATCTAAAGCAACTTCGCCTGAGGGAGTTGAAACCTTAGTTTCTTAATAATTTCAAAATTTATTAACGGATAATTTTAGAAAAGTTTGTTAAATCATGTCAGTACCGAAGTTCTGACTACTGAGCTGAAGATACACTCGGGGACTGATAGTCCACTAGCAGAGGTATCGACCCAATGATGTAAAAAATAGAAAACAACACGTTTATTAATAATTTCATGCGACCAAAGTGTTCTTAAATATTTTACACACATAAGACTAATGATGACATATATGTATCATTAACCAACAAAATAAATTGCTATTTTGTTGGCTGCTTACACATTTAACATAATAGGTAAACCATAATAAAATTGAGAATGGAATGGGGAATGTGTCAAAGAGACAAAAATCCGACCAAAGAGCAGAAAACAGTCGGATATGCACTTTATAACGCGAGTAGCGGGTTATTTAACAGTGTGCACCAATAGACAGAAAAAGATTACAGTAATTTCTTCTAATTTAATTCTAAATTCCATTTTAAACCGTAAAAAAACGGTTTAAAAAAGTTGATGACGTCAAGCTCACATGTCAAAATTATGTCTATGGGCTGATAACAAAAAAACGTCAGCCGATCAGAAGACGCGTTACATCCAACATTAAATTATTTGGCTTTCATTAACGTATTTCTCATCGGATGTTTTGAATAAAAAGTACTCAACAGACAATTTTACACTTTTACTCCATACTTTATTTCCCTGGATACTCGCCTTTTAAAAAAAAAAATTGTTTTTAAACTTCAAGCTTGAAAATTTCTACATATGATTCAAAATTCGAATTTTTTAGTGAGTAGACGACATTAAAACTTATGTTTGGTATTGTCAGCTTTTACAAATATTGTACTACACATTTAACATGTTAAACTGGATGGAACTCTAATTCTAATGATTATTACATCTCATAATCATAATATATATTTCATATTCTATTAATCATTTTAACATTCATGAAGTATAAACGATGCAAGTTATTTCTAATGCGAACCTAAATCAAACAATATTTTAGTATACATAAAATCATATTTGAGTCTTTCTTACTGGACCACAAAAAAAGGATTGATGATTACGTTTGTATATATAAGTGTGTAAGCCCGACTTCTTTTTATCTGACGATGTGGCGGACAACAACAATATTTATGTTTTTTTGGCTTCAGAAAAATTATCTCAAGAACCGATTGAGTCGTAAACAGTACTTAGTAAATCAGTGTGAGATGTTTGCACGGTGATAAAAGATGTCACTAGATACCATTTTAGGTGTTATGCCTTGTTCACTTTGAATGACCTTAAAACGAGAGGCGAAGGTATCAAAGGGATATTCAAACTCATACCTATTTTAGGTTAAGATTTGTGTATAATGTTATTTATAGGATTAGCAGATCTTGTATTATATATAATTATCTACTTTTACAAAGAATACAAAAACATTCATATTGTGTGATAACATAAATTAAGAATTAAAAAAAATTAAACCAAGTTTCATAAAAACAGAATGCCCAACGCTGATATAGATATCTTGTTTTGTAAGATACAACTTTTTCTTTGAGCAAAGAATTTCCGATTAGAAAAAGGTGTTTGAAAATGAGAACAACAAGTTTGAAGCGTTTTTGTTTTCATTACCAGCTATGTTTGATATTTTGTTTTGATTGTTCAATTCGTCAGGCAACAATCAAGGAATAGGGGACGAGATTGTGGTTTTGACAAAAACAAATATATAGCTCTTAATGTCATCTGTTCATTTCTGTATATTAACAGTTGATAAATTCTTGAAATATTCAAACCCTAAGGTTTTCTATCCTAGGTATGAAATACATATGCTGTAAATAGCACATTTATTTGGAATTTACGGTTATTGATGAACAACATATGATTTGACTTTGAAAATGTTTTCATTTGATAAGTCTTAGACGAAGTGTGTATTTGGCTGAACACAGTATAAGCAAAGTATCTTTGATAAGTTTATATAGAAAAGAACTGTTTAGTGTATTTAAATATCAGCTGTATTTGTACGAAGCTCCGAAACAGGTGTAATTAGAGTTTCAACGTGCTATTTATCCTGCTTCGAATCAAATACACATACAGCTGACATTTGAAAACACTACCGTTTTGGCAAATAATTTTAAATATGTTTTTGTTTTGAAAAAAAAAATCCTCAAAATTATTGAGTCTCGCGTACTTATATCTTCGAATTTCGAATGGTAAACAATAACACATGCTCAAAGTTAATAATTATTTATTATAACATACTAAGTGATTTCAACAGTAAAAATAAATACCAAAACATTGTCTGATTTAAATCAAAATTTTTTACTTTTTTCCTACGCTTCAGAATTTTGAACTGAACAAGCTATTCACTGAACATGCTGAAATTGACATTCTTGCATGGTTTTTTGTGTGTTACATATGAACACATTCCAGTTTTAAACTAGATAATGGTCGCCGTAGAAAATGGAGTTTGTTCTGATTTTTATGTTTGTCTGTTAGCCAAAATTTGTTTATTATTCATCTTGCTCTAAATAAATGCTAGAAAACAAACAGAACGTAAATTAATCTATAGTTCACATACGGTCAAGGGATATGTCATTGGAATGCGACTGCAATACACATTCTGAGGTCACGCATGTTTATACAACACTCGTCAACAGCAATACACAAACGTAGTCCGGCAGTGGGCGGGGCGTTAAAGCGATACATGTATAGTATACCAATACAGCCTAGCAATAGCTGTTGGGCTGGAAATGTATGATAAGACACCCGATTGCAGGATAACAAGTTTAACCCTTACACTAACCTTTTATGTAAAGTAAAAAAAAATGTGTAAAATGGTTTGAAACCTAATGCAAAAAGTCCCATGACTTTATCATGTATACATATGAGATAAAAGCAAAGGTCATAATCTAGAACTTCAATTTAACCTCTGACCTTGAGCTCAAAGACCCTAGCTCTTAATTATATTTGGTTCTTGAGTGATATCACCATATGCATATTTAAAAGTAACAGAGGGGATAAAACTCTAATTTGATGTAAGTATACCCTTGAAACCAATATGAATGTGTTACGACATGTCGCAACTAACAATTAACTAAAAATATGTTGTCGATATCTTATATCGTGTTTGAAAGAGGTGAAAATAAGCCAAAATCCAAATTAAGAAATTACCTTTACCCTATTTTCCTTTTTTTGGACCAAGGACCTCAAATCAAAAGACCCTAGGTCTCTATCACTTATGGTTTACCAATTACAATTACATTTTACTTATTCTAAATACAGAAGGGGAAATAACTCTCATATGGAGTTGCCAGACTGCTTCGGTCAAAATTATTCTTAAGATCCTGAGGATTTAACGAGCAAATTGGTGACATAAATTTGCACAAGCAAAATAGTGTTTGGGGAGATAACTCATACAATAACAAGTGTTCGGTTCGATATCATATGCAAAAAATCTAAGCGACATCTTGCGAAACGAAAAAGCACCGTCAGAAAAAATTGAGATGAAAACAAATACTAATCAGAAGAAAACCAATAGGTCTTATACATATCGTCGCTGGGCTTCTAAAATGTTGTAAATTACAAATTTTTCAAGAAAAAAATATCTCACAAACAGGTTTTGAAAATTTTGGCAAAATGCATGCTTCCAAAATGTCGTATGTGAACATTAATTTTTTGTAAATAGCAGTGAAATAAAAACTTCGACATTTCTGGATTATCCGAGAACTTAAATTATTTTCACAGAAATAAAGAAAAGTACAATTATTTTTTTCCCAAAGCCATTCTACAACGATTTTGAAGTTTTCATACAACATTGTGGAAGCAAACTTTACAAACAACTGACATTGGCAATTTTGTAATATGTCTTATTTCACATATTTTGATTGGTCTAACTGTATGCTATTTTGTAATACCAAAGATTTCCTCCCGCCCAGACCATTGGTGTCAAAAAGTATTTTTAGCTAAAAAAGTCATATACGACATTTCAGAAGCCCAGCGACGATATGTGTAGCAGATCAGACCAACTTGATTACACAAAAGGCACATTTTCATTTGTGTTTCAAAAACTAATATCTCTACTTAATAAAGCTACATGAAACTCAAAACATATTGTATTTGCTTCTTAGACTACACAAACAACATATTTCAGATTTTATAAATTAAAGCGGAACTATAGATATTCCTTATTTCAATTGACACTAACATCATTTCTGTTTCTTTGTTGATGTCTATTGCATAAGGAGATTTGATCCCATCAGCCTCTGATAGTATTGTCTTACAGGTTTTACCATCTGGTGAAACTACTACGATACTATTATTGCCACGAGAAGCAATATAAACAAAGCCATTATTGTCTAATGTAATTCCTTGTGGAGATTTAATTTCATCGTGTTTAAATATCCACAAAGGTTCTCCAGTACTTTTGTAGCAGTAAATTTGGTTTTCATTATTAATGGTCCCGTAGATATTTCCATTTGATAATGCAATATGATATGCGCCAACGCCTTCTAAGATTGTAAGAGACATATCATTTATATTTACAATGGTACTTTTCTCAATACCGCTGACCACCAGTGTTTCACCATCACTTCCTACTGCATCACACTGATGAGAAACATTAACTGATCTAATAATTGTATTCTTTTCTATGTCAACTAACGCTGTCTGATTTGCTGATCCTAATGCTACAGCCACTGTATTATTGCCAACTAGACAAGCATCCAATAGAGTTTCTGTGAATGAATATACTTCTCTCACAAAGATGCCATCATCACCGAATAGCAGTACTCGTGCTTTATTGTAATCGAACATTACCAATTTTCCGTCGTGTAATACAACACAAGCCCATACATTCAAAATTGTCACATCTTCCGGAATTGTCAATCTTCCAATAAAGAATGGCTTAATATCTATAATTTCAGGAGAACTTGGTACCAAATGCTGGGCTTCATTTTTTCTTCCGGTCTTAACTCGGAGATTAGAAGACGCGGTTGTAACAATAATCTCTCCAAACGATTTAACATGTTGTAAAATTGATTCAAGTTCAGATGAAATGTTGACTTCTAAGTTTTCCTCATTAAAAATGTCCCTGCTTCCTAAATCAGCTATGTATTTTGCTGCTTCTGACGTAGTTTTCTCAATTTCTCTAAGACCAACATACGTTTGTAACTCAGTTGAATTTTCGGTCAACTTATTAAAATCTCTTAGCATCTAATCTATTTGACTGGCTCGCCGTTCCATTTGTTGTATGAAACTGTTCATGTTTGATTTCAGCTTTAAATGATTAGTTTCTAAGTCATTGAGCATTTTTTTGTTCTAATCCGTTTAAATAGTCATCTATCGACTTTCTCATATTCCGGACTTTCTCCACGGCTTTTCTTTTCTGAATATTGTTGGTATTGATTCTGGTTTTCAATAATCGTATCGCTTCAAATAAGTCTCCCTTTACATCCCTTAAATCCTTTTGAAAAAGTTGAACGGACGCAGATGATTTTACTTTCTTTAGAATCTCTGACAATGGTTTCATGTCACTACATTTCTGGTGCTTGTCGGTTTTACACTTGACACAACAGGGACAGGAATGAACAGAACAGTAAAGTTCAAACCTTGTGTTGTGGTCCCTGCACATACTACGTATCTCTTTGATTAATGTAGGTAATTTTTGATAATCTTCAGCTGATATTGGTTCATGGCGTTTAAACCGTCTTGACTTTCGGTGAAGTTTTTCACAGTCTCTACAAAAGAAATTCTCACATTCTTTGCACCATGTGACTGCTGACTTGGATAATCCACCATCATAACAAATGGAACAAAAGTGCTTGACTGATGCGGACATTGTTTTTATATACTATTGAAAAGTATCTAACATTTCATTATCCTAAAATAGAAAATCATGAACTAATAAATATCTATTTGTCTTTTTATCATTGGGTTTCTGCTCAGTTGACTTTGATTAAAATCAAATATGCCCTCTTAACTTTTAAACATTAAACTTTGACTTTCTAAATTAAATAAAAGCGATCAGAAATGGACATGTTTTTCAAAAAGAACAATTTCAAGCAGTCACTTAAAAACATCTGTATTTTATGACGATCCATTTTGAATGTTCAACTGTTTTGGCAAGAGCAGAATAGGAGACAGATATTTGAATTATTGATAATATTTCACAAAAGATCAAATGTATTAACATGATGAAATACCGGTACTTGTCTGATTAGATAAAAAAAAAGAAAGGTTAATAAATCTATTCCTGTGCATACAATAATGGTGGATAACAATCTTGGAGTCTGAAACACAAATGCATTATTGAGATACACGTACTTGTTTAAATTTTAAAAAAACCCAGTTTTTTACTTCCTTTTTATGCAAAAATTCTAACTTTGACTTTCATTAAAATGAATAAAAAAATGTAACATCTTTTTGTATAGCTTTTCTTAAAATCCGACAATTCGAAATGAATAAAAAAACTGGGTTACGTTACAATTTGCGTGCTGTTATTTAAAAAAATTTTTTTTTACTGCATTTCTTGATAGTTGCATTTCGTAGGTAAAAAAAAATAAAACTCGACGTTTGTGACGTCACATTCCAAACAAGTTTAGTTCTATATTATTCTGTTTGAATTGTCTTTAACAAGTAAATATCTACCACGCTTATCAGTGGTTTTACTACAAATCGATGGGTTACCTTGCAACATTAGAGTGAACATTCATTTTCCTTGAGAATACTTCACCTAACTTTTTAAAGTAGATCTTAACTATTTATCGAAGGTTAACATCAAAAGGGTTTCTTTTATCATAAATCTGTTAGACAAAGAAGGTAGTTTCATTTTCAAGTACCCGATTACATATTGAAAACACGTGAGTAGTTATTTTATTTGACTTGTATTCAATTAAACATATACTAAGCCATCAATCATTGGTAATACTTAAAACGTTAACAAACATCATAAACAGAGATAATGTTCAGTACACTTGAAAAAGCTAAAAGTCACTGCACGATTTATAAATTTCCCCTTAAATCAAAAGAGATACAAACCTTCTCTGATTTTTAGAATCAATTGTTAAAACTGTGCAATATCATAGTCTAATGTTTAAATATACCCTATTGTAAAATTATACAGCCATAAAATGACAGAAATAACATTAACTGGTAAAGTGGCTATCTAACTAACTAAATAACTTGCGAATCCATAGAGAATTATACTTGGCAAAATCTGTATCATATGCCGTATCATCCCGAGATAACAATATCAGCCAGAGGGCCTTTAGGCCCGATGCATGATATTGTTCGAGGGTAATATGGCATGTGATACGGATTTTGCCATGTTTTATACGCTTTATCCTGTTTTTCAACAGGAGAGTATATATAAATTTCTTTCTGAACCCTAGCATCTTGGTTACATTCAGTTCTACTTTTTGTTACTCATCCAAAGCACCTGGGTTACATGACAATTTGCGTGCTGTTATTTTAAAAATATTTTTTTACTGTATTTTTTGATAGTTGCATTTCGTGTGTCAAAAAAATGAAAACTCGACGTTTGTGACTTCACATTCCAACAATGACGTCATTCAATAAAATGCGTCAAGCCAGAATGTCGTTTCATTTAGGACCCATTTTCAGAATTTTTTTGTCTGAAGAAGCTTGCATAAATTGAAACGGAGTTATGTAAAAATGAAAAAAAACAAATGAGTAGGGTTGTGATAAAGGTGCGATAAAGGTAAGGGGTGTGATAAAGGGTGCGCACCAAATTTGCGCGATATGGATTTACCAGCTGGTCATTTATCAAATATTCAAAACTACTGTATTTACTAATAAATGTATGATAACATCAGATTCTTACATGGCATTTTTTATATCGTATGTATTATCAGCCCTAGGTTCAATATCAGCACAAGAGCCGCAGGGCTGATAATACATGCGATTTGAAAAATGACATGTTATGATCTTTTTATCATATGCTTCAACAATGGAGAAAAATAATAGTTTCATTTATTGATCCTTTTACGTGGGTCCCAAATTGATTTCAAAGAGTGAAAAGTTCACGGACTTCGGACCCCAAATTCAGTACATTCGATATGAAATCTTTCTATCATATGCCTCAACATAGAAGAAACATATTTTGATATAGACGAATCGAAAAAAAAAAAAAAATTCAACAATAAACATAATGAACACTGTTTGAAAAAGTTTTTTATTTTACACAATATACTTTCCAGTATCAAAATAATTGTTTTGTACACTACTTTGTAATGTTTTTCACTGAAAACGTAGCATTGAGGTGTTTTTTCCGGAAATTGCCAAGTATCACCGGAATGCCATACGATAACATTACGGAAAGGCATGTGATAACGATCGAAACATGTGATCAGCCCGCTAAGCACCAATTCGAAAAATATGGAATTTACGTTAATGTAATGCTATTATCATACAGTAAAAATCATATGTTATATAGTCGAAGTATGAGAACAGGTTTATCTTTGATCAGTTAAAAAAAATATCAAAGAAAGGAAAAACGTTTCTCAAATTTTTGAATTGAAATAAGACCATGATTTTATGTGACCGTTATGAAACATATATATTTCCTCTTATATTTAATGCGTTTCCTCAGTTTTAGTTTGTAACCCGGATTTGTTTTTTTTTCTCAATTAATTTATGAATTTCGAACAGCGGTATACTTCTGTTGCCTTTATTTCTATAAATACACCGTTATAAAACATATTTATATAAATGCACCTTTATGAAACATATGTATATGAATGCACCTTTATGAAATATATTAATATAAATGTATCTTTTGACTTTATATTTCAATCGTTCATAAATATTGGCCTAATGGCACTTTCTGACAAAAAAGAATATTTAGTAAAATGTCCAGGCTTAAATACAAAAATGCCGAATGAAAAATATAAACCTGTATTTTCATTTTATATTTTCATTTTTCTAAAACAAGCAAAATGAAAAGAAAAAAGGAGAATGACCCAAACAAGCTATTGAACCATTGAACCTGTGGTTTTACTGATAGAATTTAGAAACACAGTCTTTATATATAATTTTGAAAAACGAACATATAATCGATGCACAAATAGTCCTAGTCGGTTGTCTGCAAGGTTTTTTTTTGTTTTTCACGACTTATAACTTGTTGTCTGAATAATTTTAAAAGATCTATGCAATGCTTGTATTCCTAAAAAGACATTTTTTTAGCATTGGTTTGTGTGTACATCCAGAAAATTAAACCATTTATAAAGCTGAAAAGTGTCATGACCACAATGTCTGTCTATCCAGAGTGAGCTATAATGTTCTACTTTCTATTTTTATTGAGTTTCTAATTCATTCTATGCAGAAAAGGAATTATTATATCATATATCTAATAGGATAGGACAGAAAGTATCTATGAAACTTATCTTGAATTAAATTCACCAACGTTAAATGACTTTGCAAATTTCAAATATAACTACTTGTTCACAAACATAGATTTTGAAAATGTCTTTGAATTGATATCTTACCTTAAAAAATGGAGTAAAACATGAATGTTTGCTGAGACGTTCCCTAGCCTTGATTATGGTAACATTTTCTTTTACTTTTACAAACTTTACAATAAATAAAAAGTATGGATGGGGTCTTTAAATAATAAACCAGTCAGATAAAGAAGGTCGTTAAATTTACAAGCACTTTTTATATGCTAACAGATGACAAGATAAGACTTGACATGCATAAATAAAACAAAATTAAAAGTCATTATTTTGTGCCTGAAATCGAAAAAAATAACAGTGTTTAGGTTGATATGATATTCACACCTTATTTGGGAAATCATGTCGACATTGACTTATTTTTCAAAATAAATTGGCGTTTTACACATTGTTTCAGGAGATAAAGAATATAGACCAAGATATTTTCGTAAGTTTATAAAACTCATTTCAATTTTTCTAATCGTTTACAAAATTAACCTCACGAAACCTTCTCCTCTCAAACATTAATCATTAAAGGATATAACCATTTTTAAATTTCAGATGTTAAATGTAGAAAAAAACCATGTTTCAATAGTTATCAAGGGTACCCGGCTAATAATTTAATACGCCAGTCGTGCGTTTTGTCTACATAAGACTCTTCAGTGATACTCAGATCAACACAGTTACAAAGCCAATGAAGTACAAAGATGAAGAGCATTTAGGACCAAATATTCCAAAAAATTAGACTATATAACATTTGTGTACTTGCAGTGCTGCTATATGGGGCAGAATGCTGGAGAATGACAGAAAAATACATCAACAAGCTCTCCAGTTTTTCTGCGGTTGCCTAAGAAAGATCTTAATGATATTCTGGGCGCGTAAGATCACTAACAAAGACCTCCATGAAACAACAGTATCCAACAACATGGACTTTATTGAAGCAGAAAAGATGGAGATGGATTGGCCATTTTCTTAGAAGAACAACAGAGGACTTAACCAGAATCGCCCTTCGGTATACACCTGAGGGAAAAAGAAAGAAAGGACAACTTGGAAAAGAACAGTTGAAGCTAAAACGAAAGAACATGGAATCAGTTTGGGCTAAATAGAAAAGCGCAGAACACAGAAAAGTGGAAAGATATAGTCCTTGCCCTATGTGCCTCCGGGCATAATAAAGACTAGGTAGGTATTCCAAAAAGTGAAACCAAATACGGCTAATGTAATTTATGCCTGGAAAAAGGAAAACCCTTAGTATTTCAAAAATTTATATTTTGGTAAATAAGAAATTTTATTGCTGACTGCTGGCTTGTGATATCCTCGGGACGACACGGCCACCAGCGGTGGCATCGACCTACAACACAGATATGGGAATGAACAGCTGAAATCCACAATACGTAACCATCACGAGTAGGTTAAAGAATATGATGGGTTGATGTCGTTTTCTCAATTTACTAGCGACATGTTTTTCTTAGATCTTTCTATACCAGTACAGTCGTCTGTTCTATTGTTTTACTGAGTGTATCCTATTTCCATTGTGACATTTCGACTGTGAGTTTATTTACACTGCAGGTGATGGATGTATATCCAGAGATGAATATCCTCTCGACTTAACCAGCCTCTCCGTTTGGAGTTCTAACGATTTCTTCGGGTTTTGTAGGTTGTTTTGACTAACGAGATACGCACATTTAAAAACTGCTGTCATATTAGTTTGATGATCTTATCTTAAAAGAGGTGAGAAAGATACCAGAGGGACAGTCATACTGATAGCTTGAAAATGAACTAACAACGCTGTGGCTAAAAAATAGAAAAAGACAAACAGACGAATAATAGTATAGGATAATGTTATTAAAAATCCGGTAAATAGTCTAAATCGGTAGGTCACATTCGTGAAAAAAGAAGGGTATTGTAGTAACGACATAAACACATATCCGATATCATCTGTGAAACGGTTATTCCATAATGGTCAATCAACTCGTGATGGCGTCTGTAAAATTTACGAAGGGATAACTTCAACATCAACCATTTGAAACTCTTGGTTTAATAGCTTCCATATGAGCAGCAATCCTCTATCAAGTACTCAAATACTCCGTATGCAGGTCCTGCTGAAATGTTGCTAATACTTAATTTATCTCACTTGACTGGGCGGAGTTTAACCGGTTCGCTCATAATAAACAAGTCCATCTGTATATAGGTGTTTTATGATAAACTCATTAATGAGGTGTCCAGTCATTCTTGTGTAAATTCCTTTGGTGACACTGATAGGTGATTAGAAATCAGAAATAATTATAACGGCAATCATCCTTAGCACACACATCTTCAAATAAACTGTCCTTATGCAAATTAAAACGTAAGCTTCGCCCGATCAGTTGAAATAACATTGGTAATACATAGAAATGGAAAGTTAAATATTGGGAAGCTGAAATTATCTCTTTTGTCATAAAGTTTTGTTTTTAACCGGCATTCATTGTCAATTTCTAGATGTAAGACAAAATATGAGGCTGTCTTAACTGTATGTGTAGTATTCTTTATCTCTAGGTCGATGGGATAGATTCGTTCAACATAGTCAGAAAATTTTGTATTATTTAGTGAGAGAATATCATCTACATAGCGGAACGTAAAGTAAACGAAAAATATTTTGCTAACGTCTGATCATTCTTCATAAGAAGTTCCTGATGAAGTCAGCCTCATAATAATAAAGAAACAATCGGCAAGAAGAGCAGCAAAATTAGTTCCCATTGGAATACTGGCAGTCTGTTGAAAAACACGTCCTCCAAACGAAACAAATATGTTGTCAATCAAGAAATCAAGCATCTTGATAATGTTCGTTTCAGAGAATTTTTCTGTTTGAATCAGAGGGATTGTTAACAAAGTTGGATTTATCCCTCCCCAAGATTAGATACTGGTATCTACGTTCGCCATTCCTTTTAATAAAAAAAAAGAAATACCAACTCCTTCAAATTGTCTTTTAGTTTGGAATGGGGAATTATAACATGAGCAGCAACAAGACGGCTGCAACATGTTGAGCAGGATCTGCTAACCCTTCAATAGCAACCAGGGATCACCCCCAGTGTTTTTTTTTAATTTGGTACGTGTTGCACAGTCTTTAATTTTCTATGGTGTGTTTTGAATGCTGTCGTTTGTCTGTATGTCTTTTTTTTTTTTTTAGCAATGACGCTGTCAGTTAATGTCTTACTTATGAATGGTAGTAAGCACTTCGGTGTTGACATGAATAGCAATTATGTGGTAATTTTTATAAATTTCCTGTTTACAGAACTTTGTATTTTTTGAAAAACTAAGGATTTTCTTATCCCAGGAATAGATTACCTTAGCCGTATTTGGCACAACGTTTTGGAATTTTGGGTCCTCAATGCTCTTCAATTAACTTGTTTGGCTTTATAACTATTTTGATCTGAGCATCACTGATGAGTCTTATGTAGACGAAACGCGCGTCTGGCGTATTAAATTATAATCCTGGTACCTTTGATAACATTTATACCACTGGGTCGATGCCACTGCTGGTTGACGTTTCGTCCCCAAGGGTATAACCAGCCCAGTAGTAAGTACTTTGGTGTTAACATGAAAATCAATTATGTGGTCATTTTTATAAATTTCCTGTTTACAAAATTTTGTATTTTTTGAAAAACTAAGGATTTTCTTATCCCAGGTATATTATAGCTTAGCCGTATTTGACACAACGTTTTGGAATTTTGTGTCTTCAATGCTCTTCAACTATTTGTTTGGCATAATAACTTTTTTGATCTGTGCGTCACTGATGAGTCTTATGTAGACGAAACGCGCGTCTGGCGTATTCAGTTATAATCCTGGTACCTTTGAAAACATTTTATGAAAATGTCCAGATGGTATCGTTCGACTCTCTTTTGCATTGCGTTTTGTGACTTTAGATTTAAAAATAACGTTTTTCTAAATAATGATTACTCTGATTTAAAAAAATATATATAGTCATTATATATGAAAATATTTATATAAAGCTTTATAATCAATTTTCAATGACACTACATACTCCAAGTAAGTTTTAAACATATTAAGTTGCAAAAAATAACAATCACATGTTGTTGTTGCATTTACAATTTGTGATTGTAAGTTCAAAATAGAACACCTCCAAACATAACATAACAACATCTGTTCAGTAATAAAATAAGATTAACATAATTTCGAAAGCTTGAATAAGTTGCTAACTTTTGGGACAATTTTAACCACAGAATTGAATTAATTAACACTGTAAGCACTTGCTTCAAAGTTGAACTATAACAAAATGTATTGTCCAGATATGAATAATTAACGAGTGTTATTTTACCACTAAAGAGTCATAGACACTGTAATTCGGTGGAACGATACGCGTGAATTTAACGCAGCATCAGTTTTCTTTAAAAATGCATCTTATCAGAGAACGTGAAAAAAATATATCTGGTAAAAACAAGAATGTGTCCTCAGTACACGAATGCCCCACTCGCACTATAATTTTCTATGTTCAGTGGACCGTGAAATTAGGGTAAAATCTCTAATTTGGCATTAAAATTAGAAAGATCATATCATAGGGAACATGTGTACCAAGTTTGAAGTCGATTGGACTTCAACTTCATCAAAAACTACCTCGACCAAAAACTTTAACCTGAAGCGGGACAGACGGACGAACGGACGAACAGACGAACAGACGAACGAACGAACGGACGGACGGACGGACGCACAGACCAGAAAACATAATGCCCCTCTACTATCGTAGGTGGGGCATAAAAACGAACCAATAACTGTGTACTAGGTGTTTATGACTGTTTTCCGTGCGATCCAATGCACCTTAATGGCAGATCTTTTTCGTTGTTTAAAGAAATTGATCTTAAAAAGTCCCGAAAAGCCATTATATGGTATATATGCTATTGCATCATGCTGTTTGCTTTCACAGTCTGTCATTGATTGGAGAACATCCTTAACACTAAACTGATTATTAAACTCTCTTAAAAAGATCCGATGAAACTCGATAAATAAGTCTGTCTTTACTGGTTTTCAGATAGCCTAGATGATTGCACTATAGTTTCAACAGGTCTGCACTGTTAAGTCAAAGTAGCCGTTCATTTGAAATTTGTCCGAGCGGATCAGATTGTCTACTACGACTTACTTCATTTTATAAAGGTATCGAACTGTATTAGATGCACTAATTAGCTTAATTTTTCATAGGTTCCTTTTGTTTTAATGTTTAATGTTTCGTGTGTATTCCGTTGCATTTGATGAACTAGTAATTAGCTGTGAAATGAAATTAAACAGGTGATTAACAATAGATAAAATTGAGAATGGAAATGGGGAATGTGCCAAAGATGTTTATTAAAACAAATATTGTTATAACACAAGCCATTTAATTTTTTTCTTCGTGCACTTACAAGTATCAACATATATTTTTTTTCTTGTGGCATTCTATGAACTTACATATGAATTAAGTATAGTTATAACGTTTTCATTAATATAGAATTACTAGTAATAGTAGTGCAAGAAATATACAAAATGTATGAGCATACATATGGTATGGTTTAACAATACAAATAATTTCAAATACTCGTATACATACATGTATATGCATTTACCTCATTGAAATTTAATTAATGACCTTAGCCCAGGGGTTCCAGTACAAGTTGTGTTCTTCCACACTTAAGTATTTTGAAGAAAGATGTTTCTCTAAAATTAAGTTTTCTTTTATGTAATCTTGAAGACCTTTTATATGAGGTCTTATATCTTGAATCCAACATCTGTAAATAAAGTACTTCGTCAGTAAGATAACTTTATTTTTAATAAAATTCAGTTTATAACTTTCATAGAGGCCAAACATGACAATTTTTAAATTAAATGGAATTTCGATAAGAACCTTATCGAAAATCCCAGAATTTAGATTATCTCAAATGTTAGCTACAATATGACAACCCCAAAGTAAAATGTACACAAATTAAAATTAACAAGTTTAAAAAGTAGAACATTTGTCCCTAAGATATAATGAATAATTCTATATTGAAAGCAACAAAACCTAGTGTTTTTTGAAAACTTTCCCATGGGAGCTTTTCTCATCACTTTGCGTGCGTCGTCCGTCGTCGTCGTCTGTCGTCGTCGTCTGTCGTCGTTGTCGTCCTTCGTCGTTAGCTTTTATAAAAATCTTCTCCTCTGAAACCACTGGGCCAAATTAAACCAAACCTTCCCATTTTTTTTCTGCTACAAAATCTGTAGGTAAAGTTCCTTGATTTATAACAGTATACATGTCCTTTGGGCCCTTTTCAGACTTGAAGACAATATTAATATTGTAATATATAATAGCTCGATATTTTTTTTTCTCTTTCAGTGTTGATTTCAATGGATTGTAGCCACTTTTTTTTTAGTGGTAATATAACTCCATTAAACTGTAGAAACATGGGTTTGAAATTATATATAATTAAAAATTTTCATATGTTAATATATGTTTATGTTCATCTAACAGGTCAGTTACAGTCCTTATCCAATGATGTGCTCAATTTTTATAGTAAACGCTGACATAATCAATTTCAATATGTTCGTTATGCCATATAGATGCAGAAATGACTTTCTCAAAATGAAATGGATGAAACGCAAGCCATTTATAATTAGGTTTCTGACATGGTCGTACCTAGATTTATTTGCTGAAATTTATCAATTTACCCATTTTGCTTTAAAAGCGAACAACATGAACATAATACCATCAATAGAAGGACTATTTGCCGTTTTTAATGGTAATTGTTGTACAAAGCGAGGAATCTTTTTCAAAGAAATATTTGTTATTTAATAATATTTTATCAATTTTATCATAATTCTTATATTTAATGCGTTCCCCTCAGTTTTAGTTTGTTACCCCGATTTTGTTTTTGTCCATAGATTTACGAGTTTTGAACAGCGGTATACTACTGTTGCCTTTCTTTATCATAATTCTTGACCTAGAAAGACTAATGAATTTGACAACAACGGAATAGTCCATTATACTATCTTTTCCACTTTCATTAATGGTCTTCTGAAAATGCCTGTACCAAGTCAGGAATATGACAGTTCTTGTCCATTCGTTTTTGATGTTATTTGATTTTGCCATGTGATTATGGACTTTCCCAATTGATCTTCCTCTAAGTTCAGTATTTTTGTGATTTTACTTTCTTCTATTTTTTATTGTCTTCTTGATATTTTTTGTAGATCTTTTAATACCTATATTATTTTCACAGAAAAAAAAACGTTTGTAATATCGGTTAAAAAAGCATATTCATTTAGACATAATTATGTTAGAAGAAGGATAACCCTAACATCTCTATTACAAAAAATATTCAAGCGTGAAGAAATAACTTAATCAGTAAATCGCAATTTAAAGTACTTTGTTGCATCATATTATAAATACTGCATATTTGAGTTCACTTTTAAGAACAGTCTTTAGAAGACATAAAGTAAATACACTCATTGTGACTAAGTATAGTTAGTATTAGGTGAAGATGGATAAAAACTTCCCACTAAACATCATGTTTGCTCTCTATCTCCATTTGAATGTCTATGACTATACGATTATAAGTTCAAATCCACCCAATACTCAACCCACAACTTATAATCATTAAAAAGAAACAACCATTAACAAAACACCAATTTATTCATGAAATACAGTAGACATCTACATGTAAATGCATAAACAAAAATGCATAATATGAAATATTAACATTCATGTAATAAAGATTCATATCAAAGATACATTGTAGATTTCAGTATGATATTAAGTCCCCAACACATACTTTTCTTATTGTATCACAAAAAATAAACTAACATGTACAGACTATAATCTAAGGGAGATAAATAAAATCATCAAAGTATCACACTCTAGAATGAAATATTATATTATCAAACTTTTCCATTATACTTTTATAATAAAGATGTTTGCTGCAGAGCTTCAAGATAACCATAATAACCGAGATGCTCCGGAAAAGTAAAATATACCGGGAAAATCATGTACTATAAAAGTTCTTCAAGATGATCCAACATAAAATAAAAAGATTATAAACATATTGAAAAAATCATATTAATGTTGCAAAATATTAACCTTTGAAATAAACATAAAAGAAAGTAGAAATTTAGTACATGAACAAAGGACCTTGAACATATTAAGGAAACAATTACCAGCAAACATATGTAAAAACAAAATTCTCTCAGTATATAGATAGAAAATCTTATTAGATTCTAAATGTTAAAATTTTATTAAATTCTTGATGTTGAAATTTTTGAAGTTATCTCCCAAGGATTACAAAAATCGTAACATTACACATTTAAACCATAAAACATGGTCTCTAACTCAAAAATCTTTTGTTGTACTTAGAGACTCAAATACAGATTCAACAGGATTATTATTTTGGACAATATTCCTCATCAAAGTGCCAACTGATCCTCTACCAACCATCTTTGAAATTCTGCTATATCTCTTGAAAGAGCTATTTGATGACCAACCTATATGGTCCATGGCGTCATGCGTGTTTATCCCTGATAGTGCCATTGTTATTGCACATGCCCCACGAATCCCATGAGGGGTTTCACCCTCATACAAACACAGCTTTGTAAGATATTTTTTCAACCTATCATTCATTGTACTTGATGAAACAGGCATATCTAACACCATAGTTCTATTTAAATTCAAAGTACGAAAAAGATAACCAGTTTCAATCGTCACCCCAAGATTTTTGGCTCCCTCAATCCAAAGCAAAAACAGGACATATAACCTTATCCTCCATTCTAAAGACTGAAAACTCGTTAACCTTACCATTTCCCAATGTTTTCCCAACAGTATGGGAAAATATAATACCAGAACTACCCTGAAACCTTTTAACTTCCTGAATAAGGACAAGTCCAAGGTCATTAGCACGATCACCTGAAAAATACTGCAATTTAAAGAATGCCTGGTCTCTTAAAACAACATACTTCTCAGCTAAAGATAAACTTGGATTTTGTAATCTAGCATCCAAATATTCACATACCGATTTCAACTTCCCTAAAAATAATGGCTTTGCCTGTTTTTGCTGCACATGAGATTTTGCTTGTTCTAACTGAATGGCTTTCAAATAGTTTTTCACCTCCATACTACAAGCAGGATTTCCACCTGATGTGGCATCATACCATTTATCCCCCCTTCCACTTAATTCAAAGATTGATTTCAATTGTCCTAAATATGACTTAACTATGCCAGCTGCTAATCTACAAGGGCAGTTACAAGTGAAAGTACCAAACTTCCCCAAATTTTTAAAATTCAAATCATGAATCTGGGTTTCCCCTTTTCCATCCTTCTGAACAAAAAATCGTGTAACATCGCTAGGAGTGGCTGTCAGAACGCATTTTCCCAAAGATTTTAGAAACAGTTCACATTGTTTTTCTAAAGCAGACTTTTTTCTCATGTATTCTGAACTGGAAATCATAAGATTTAAGTAATCTAAACGCTTTTCTACAATATAGTCGTCTCCATTATCTAGTCCAGTCTGTTGTCCTAGATTGTCTCGACCACATGATTGACAAAAATTAAAACCATAGTTGTTCACATGATTACATACACTGCAGCGTTCAGATGGCAGCCACATTCTAGGGATGTTTGCCTAAAAGAACAAAAATATAGCTCTTAAAATCTAAGCCTTAACACAAGTAAATCCCAAATTAAACCCTTTTTGTCAAAAGCATATCCCTTTACAGTTGGACACAGAAGAGCCTTAGAATACCCTTTCCTTGCTAAAGTATCCCACTTTTCAACATGTAACCAAATGATTGGAAACCAAGTTGGTTTCGGCAGAATTGAAGGCACTATCATAGTACATCTTGAAACCTTACACTGTTGTAGATGTCTAAATACCGCAAATATAAGAGGGGTTCATCTCTTTTGATATATCCTGTGAAAAAAAATTTACCGCAGAAGAACTCTTACAGGGAAATGGCGTGAAGTGTTGAAGAGGCTGACCATTAGAATCAAGCATAACATTTGAACCAAGAGCCATTTAATCTATGGAGTGGGGACCAAACTTGTCCTCAACAAACCTCCAATATTCATCTGACAATTTTGCATCAGCTTTAGACATCCTTCTAGATTCTTTATCTGCAGGATTATCAGCAGAAGCAATAAAATGCACATGAAGACTTATGTTAAATTCATGTGTGAAATAAAAAAAATGTCCTTCAATACAGCATTCAGACTGGGATCCCGACCACCTTGATTCTCCCAAGCCTTGACTACTGCCATATTGTCACAGAATGCATCGACTCGATGATCCATTAACTGAGATTGGACAGACTTCAAAGTATTAAGTAAAGCAAAAGCCTCTTTAACATATATAGCTTCCTCAGAATTCTGGCCCTGAATCCAGAAATCACCAAACTTTTTAGTCTTTCCTTGGTGAACCAAAAAAGATCCCCATTTATAAGGAGTTGCATCTGACGCCAAAACAACCTGAAGATGTTTCTCATCGCGCCAGGGGGCACAACCCGTCCAATTGTCGAGAAAACGCCACATGGAAATCTCCGCCCTTAATTCATTATAAATCTTTATCGGCCGGCTGTTTTTAAATGCGATTTCAACTGCCATATTTACTTCCCTAGAATACAGTCTTGATCCTGGGATTGCAAGTACAAATGATATACACTTCCCAGCAAACCTTTGTAAAGTTTTAAGGGCTACTTCATCATTTGCCAAAATGTTTTCCCTTAGTTCAGAAAAAGATATTTTTTTCTCTTGGGGCAAAATGAAAGCCATTTTCCTGGAATCATACAACATTCCTAAAAATTTTAAACACTTTGTAGGTGTTAAAACACATTTGGTCAAATTAAGGAAATAACCAAGTCTCACTAAAACTTGACAGACTATGTATAAACCTTTAAGGGCCAAATAATATGGGTCAGCCTTATCAGTACTGTCCCCTTTCCACTCTGGTACCAATCTATCATCAATGTATAGCAACCCAGGAACACCTAAAGATCTACAATAGCTCATAGCTACCAGGCCAGTAGTATGGTATATAAAGGCACTAGCTTTAAACCCAAATGGAATACTATTATAAACCATAAACAAACCACCAAACTGTAAACCAAAATACATCTTACTGTAAGGATGCGGTAAAATGTGATCATAGCCAGACTTGTCATCTACAGAAGATAAATAAGAATTCTCAGAAATAACTCTAGGCACATCCTTTAAAGTATCAAGAGTGAACGGATGATCTTTAATCCACAGATTTAAAAACCGCTCATCATGACACATTCTTGGCTTGGAAGGCTCTATAGTGATGGGCATCACAAGATAAGGGGGTTGACACTGCCCAACCTTTCCTACCACAGAAATGGACCCATTAGCTATTCTACTCATTAAAGTTTCAGTTATAAACTCTACAAAATTCTTACAATTTGAAGCATTTGGGAAATAAGAAGTTGGTGGTATATTGGAGTTATAACTTTTCCCCTTGAAATTCCCCGCAAAATGTCTAAACATACTGTGAATGTCTACCCCATCTTTAATCCAACCTAATTGCTCAGATGGGGTATCAATTTCTTCCCATCCTGCTAAATTATTACTTAAACTACCAGCTAAAAAGTTATTTGGATCTCTAAAAACCAGTTGATCAAAATCAAAACTTTCTCCTCTTGCCACTTCTACTGCAGATGTAATGTGTGAGGAAGGCTGGGTTATCTCTCTGATAGCATAAACCCACGAAAATTCTGAAAAACCCCGACCCAGAGTTTTTTCAGGATCAAAACCAGCAGATAATTCCCATTCTGGAACATCAGGATCAAACCTCAACTTTTTGTTTTCTTTTAGAAAAGACACCTCCTAGAAAAATAGAAAAATTTAAAAAACTATCAGAGAGACAGATACCCAGCCTCCCTCCCACGTGAAATAAAAAATTCCACTAAGAGATTAGCACTCTTTAGGAGGAAAGTCAGGCATCAAAAATGTAAATTATCATTTCTAAAATAATTATAAGTAACCTAAATTAGAAATATTGAAACAGCATAGTTATTTCCTACTTGTCATAACTTAAAATACTTGTAAGAAAAATAATCGATAGTTTTCTCCCCTGAATACCCACAAAATTCTACACATCAGTACATGTATATACACACAAGTCTTCAAGAAAATCAGGTATATAAAAAATTGTTGTTTCACTTATATGTGACAACCTGAAGTATGTTTAAAAAACCATAATAAAGTAAACAAAAAAAAGTCTACACATGCTAAAACAACAAATAAACAGTTAATACTTTTTCCAGATTGCTCAGTCACTCTTTTTTTTTTTTTATCTTGGGACAGTTAGATACAAAATGTCCCGGCTCTTTGCAATAAAAACAAGCGCCTACACTTTTCTGTCTCCTACCCCTTCCACCACGAAAAAAATGCTGTCTAGGAGAAAAATCCTGAGAAGCAGCTATAGGTGGCATAGGAAATGCAAGCGGGCATGGCATCTGCATGACAAAATTTCCATAAGGATGCATAATCCCAAAACTAGGATAGCTTGGCATCGGATATGGATTTACCGGGTTATCATTCTGCACCTTGTCCCTTGTATTTTCCTTTACTTTATCACTACTTTCATACTTTCTAGATTTTGCCCAATCAGCAACCAAAGAAGCTATTCTTTTATCCTCCTGCTACCCAAAAAGTTTTAAAACTAAACTGCAAAACTCTTCATTGTCTTCATATTTCTTACAGGTTGAGAAAGCCTTAGAAAAAATAGCTGCTTCTTTGTGATTTGTCGTAAGTGCAATATCCACTAAAGTCTCAATTGCGGCCAAAAGAACATGTGGTGCAGTTAATTTTGTACGACTGGCTAAAGTTCTAATATTTGCCAAAGCCTCGTCCACTTGCATATCTAATCTCTTTGTCTTAAGAGCATCTACTTCCTGCTTTAAACTACTCAAAGTTACCTGTAGATTCTGAGTATCTTTACTTCTACTGGCTATATCAACATTAGCCCCAGACATGCCAGAAGCACCAGAACTCTGTGTCACTAAAAATAAAATATTTAAATAAATTCAAAATACCAATATTATAGCTTGATCCGATATCAAAAAATTGCAGTACAACAATTACATGTTCTTTAAATGAAAAGTACATTTGAAATCAAATATATTCAAGTCATGATATATGCAAAACTGTCAAAAACACTACACACGTGTAACACTGTACACACATATACGTCTAATCACAATACGCCCAAATACCATACGGGCTGCAACCTCAACGGTCGTTAAAAAATTGCTAATATTTCCAACTGTTAATAATTAAAAAATTAAAACAAGCAAACAAGCCAAATCTTTCAAAATGTCCGTCTACCTTCTCCAAAGATAAAACCACATGTATTTCAAATCTCACATTGTGCAGCAACGCACAAATTTTTACCACCAAAAAAAGGTCAACTCAAATAAGTTACCAAATAACATGAATTCAGTAAATAATAACCTTTTAATATTCTAGTCCGTTCACAAAATAGTAAAAGATACCATATTTAACATTTAAAGTCGCACGTGGCAGACCAACTATAAAAGCTACAAAAACACACCGTTCAAACGGCAAACTCCACTAAAAGGTTAAAACAAGTTAAATTAGCATTATCCCAAACAGTTTCCGGCTAGACCTCCTAACTGTTGTACCAAAATAAAAAATTAAATTACCAACCTAAACCTAGAGTTGCCACTGCAACACTACAAAGTAGACAACACTGGCTTCTATGCGAAAAAAAAGAACACGTCCAGCTAGGCCGGTAACTGCGACCAGAATGAGGGTTTTCGTCACATCTCGTGAGATTTACTTAAGATATTTAAGGAACTTACGTTTACAAATAATTTCTTTATTCATAAAAGACAAATTAGAAATTCTGATATAAATCATGTAATTACCGTAGAAACTGAAACGTGTATTTTCATTATTTGATATTGTTAAAAATTTTAGATTTTTTTCTTAAACACTTCTCCGGACGTAAATGAAATCCTTAAGGTTTTTAAGCTGAGGCTTACTGGGAAGTTTGTGAATCGAATACTTAAAGGCATATGAAACGAGTGACTGGTGAAAAATAATGTTTATCCAATTCTTGGACCAATGCATGTATATATAAACTTGGTCTTCTGTGCACGATTTTATCTTTTTTTACGCAAATATATCGTTTAATCGTGTGAAAATATAGCAGCTGATCAATTGTCGTGTTTTGAAGCCGTATTTTACCGATTGTCACCTTATAGTAAACAATCAACAAAGAAGCATGAATATTGAGAACGTGTATACCATGTACAATGAGATACTATAAACCAACTTATTTTCGCGGATACTTTATTTTGCGTATTATCCTTTTGTAGACCACTTCGCGGCTATTTAATTTCGCAATTTTCTTATTTTTTTTTTACATATTTGCGACGATTTATATTCTAGAAATTTTTCTACTCGCGAAAGTTGCAAAAAATAAATCGCTGGAGAAAATATGTTGGTTTACAGTAATAGTTTATTTCAATGACAGATTCATGCGTATTGCGATCACCGGATTTGTACGAGAAGACTCACGCTAAGTTCACTTGCATACGGAAAATTTGTAGGCGAATTGCTTTCTGGAAGAAAGCAGTTAAAAAAGGTAAACTTCTTCTAAATGTGGACTAATTAACGATTTTTTTTTTAGAAAAAAATATTTGTACATGTTACAGGCATTTTCTAAATTTAGGCATTTTGTAAAATGACTGAAATTTTTAGGCATTTTCTAAAATGCCTGCATGATTTAGGCATTTTACAAATTGACTATTTTTTTCAGGCATTTTATAAAATGCCTGAAAAAATTGTAAGGCATTTTACAAAATGCCTAAAAGACTAAAACTGAATATAATGTACTCAAAATTAAACGACTTGAAATTTCAAATAGATACTTTTATTCTATCATTAAATAAAGCATGCAATTTAAACAGTTACAGATTTTTAATTGTAATTGAATTATTTACATAAACAGTGAAGTTGACAATTATTTGTTGCTACATGTAAGGTTTGGATGACAGCGACTGTTACACATTTGTCCCGACTTTTTGCAAAGACAACGTTTAGTGTTACATCTAGTCTTACCACTAGCACTACAGCCACATTTTATGTAACCATGACCATTACATAAAGAAACTTTACTGACAGCTTTTCTAAAGGATATTTCATTATCATAATTTACAGATTGAATAGCAACAAAGTTACTGTCAGACAGTTCAAACTGATTCCTGGTGTAAAGTCCAAGTATTCCTTTTTTAATTCCCAGTTGATAACGATGCTCTTCCTTTCCAGTCACAACAGCCATAAGGTAGCCATAAGGTTAGGGGTCATCCATAATTGTCAACCATTTTCCAAAGTGTACAAAACGTACACTTGGGTGGAGGGGGTTAAACAATCAAAATTTTACCGTGCGCCTTAAAATAAAAGTAAAACAGCCAGATATTTTAATCTATTTTCAATGCAAATTTTGATATGAATCTGAACAATAATAGACATGATCTTCTTTTTATTAGGAATGATTGATTCTTGTCTTGAAATCTGAAAATGGTTGATGTACACTTTTTGAGGGAGGGTGGGGGGTCGGACAAAGTGTATGTTTTGTACACTTTGGAAAATGGTTGACAATTATGGCTACATTTTTAAAGAATAATCTTTAATTTATTTTACTTAACCCTTTTTTGTAGCTTTACAATATATTTTTATCATCTATTTCATGTATTTCATATTTACACAATTTGCCTGAAACAGACCAGGCAATTTGTGAAATTTTCATTAAAAATTTCAGGCATTTTACAAAATGACTAGGTTTTTTTAGGCATTTTGTAAAATGCCCGCCAACTTTAGGCATTTTAGAAATTGCCTAAAAATTCAGTCATTTTACAAAATGCCTAAATTTAGAAAATGCCTGTAACATACATAAGTTTTATAATGAAAACTATCCATTTAGTTATAAATAACATATGCATCTTTTTTTTTTATTTGAGGTTTCATATGATTTAAAACATTCATGATTGCTTTCCTCTTTCAAATAGTTTGTTTGAATGATAAAACCGTGTTGGAAAACTTTCAACAAGCAATAGACGATTGGAGGTTAAATCAAATCATGTGCAGTAGTTATGATTTCCATTTTAGTCAACATTGATTTATTGACAATTGAAAGGAACAAATATATACTGACGTACTTTGAAACACAATACACAATTTTGATGATTCTTTAAACCAGATTCATGCTTAATCTTTTGCTATTCGTATCTCTTTCTGTGAAAAACTTTAAATATATGACTTACATGAGGTAATTACGATAGATTTCAACCCATTCTAGAGTTTTTAGGTAATTATGGCACCCTCAACGGAGTTGGGGTGACGTATTGTTATTCTACGTTTCTTTTTTTTTTCTTATTATTTTTCTTGCACAAAATTTTGTCCGCTCGAGATCTTGGAATCCAATGGACCAATGTTGATGGAACTCTACTATAACGAAGACCCCCATGTGAAGTTGTGGACCTTGCTATTGGAATGGTAAAAAATGGCCACCGTTTCCATGGAAACTGCACAATTGTGAAAAAATCTAGATTTTGGTTTTGGTGAATTATTACGTTATGCTTAAACTCAGAATCATTATATTTTAATACAATGTAGATGCCCACTATATACTGGTTTTGGTATGATTTTGGCAATCATTTGAACTACTATGTTGCCATGGAAACCACACCAAAAATTTCCAAAATATCAAAATACTCCAAATTTTTGGAAACTTCATAACAACGATGAGCAACATTGGTAGATTTGGAGTTTGGTGTTGGAATTTCTAGTAACTCTGCCGTTACCATGGAAACAATGCAAAAAGGTCAAAAATTTCAAAAAAATCAAAATGCTGCAAACTGGATGAAACTTTACAGAAATGGTAACTGGCATGGGTAGAGTTGCCTTTTGAAGTTGGAATTTTCAAAATGGCCGCCGTAACCAGGGAAACAGCAAAAATATCAAAAATTTCAAAATGCTTTAAACTCAATGAAACTTTGCAAAAATGTTATTAGACATCTGTAGATACACTCTTTGACTTTGGAATTTTCAGAATGGCTGCTGCTCACCAGCTGGCAATGGGGGGGAGGGTGCCATCTGTTATTGCTAGCAATAACAAATCTAGTTATATTTGAACTCCAACCAACACTTGATCAGTGCAAAATTGTTGCGTTTCTTAGTTAACGTGTCTTTCAGTACATACAACATAATCGAGTTGTGCACATTCAACATAACGTTATCAATTCAACATTCGATGTGAATACTTAAAGACGATGTTGTAATGAATGAAACTTTTTTCTATATATTTCTATATTTTACAAATATTGCATAACTAAAACAAAATAATCCAGTGGATATAAAAAAAAAAGATGTGGTATGATTGCCAATGAGACAACTCTCGACAAGAGACCAAAATGACACAGAAATTAACAACTATACGTCACCGTACGGCCTTCAACAATGAGCAAAGCCCATATACCGCATAGTCAGCTGTAAAAGGCCCCGAAATGACGATGTAAAACAATTCATACGAGAAAACTAACGGCCTTATTCATATAAAACAAAATGAAAGATATATCCATCTGCTTAGGTGAAAGAAATTGTCATTGTTGATTTTTGTTACCCCTGTTTTAGCTGAAATATTTGTTCCTGAAGAAATTCTATTTTTGATCTGATGTTTTAGAAAAGTTTTTGGTGCACTACTGAAGTAACTATTTTGGTTCAAACCAATGATATTGGCAGGAAATGTATTATTGACTTTGTTTACAATATTGATGTGATATTTCATGTCACGGTATGTTCTTTTGACAGATATTAATAGGCAATTATCTCCTTCGCATGGTAGAAAAATGTATTGGTTATTGATTCTATTTAACAATGCACCATTACCCCTCACTAAGATACTATTTACGGCATTTTAAAATCGTCCGACTAGCTTTTCTAGATTTTTCCAATCAGGAATGTTCAAAGCCTAAAAATTTAAAGCTAATATAAAATATGGTACCTCAAATGTGAAACTTAAAAAATACCATAATAATGGATTATAGGCACTTCCAATGTCAAATTTAAATATGCTATAAAATTGAAATATTTGTACCTCCATTGTCAAACTAAAATATACGATAATGTTGAAATATCGGTACCTTAAATGTCAAACATAAACATACTATTTACAGCATTTCAAAATCGTCCGACATGCTTTTCTCGATTTATGTCAATCTGGAACGCTCGAAGCCTAATGAAGCCTTAGAATATGTGTACCTTCATTATCAAACTTAAATATACTAAAATGTTGGATTATCAATACTTCAAATGTTAAATTTAAACATAATATTAGTACACAATGTATATTGGAATTTTATCAGTTACATAGTGTGCTAGTTACCTAATACGAGATATATATGGGGTCATTTAATTCCATATAGGGTGAGAACAAAGCTCGAATCCCCCTATGGAATTTACTGACCACATATATCTTACCGAATATCTCAACATGTGGCATTTAAACGTGTAGCTTATGAACGTGATAAAGCATGGAATACAGGTAGTATCAAGAACCTACTTCCATTGGTCTATAAAAAAAAATTGCCCAAAACATTTGCTATATTCGAATGTGTTTTTTTTTAGTTTCATTTCAATCGTTCATTGTCAATTTCATCATCTGTTGAAACGGTTCAGATTTGTCCTCAACACCGTGGTTTTTTTTTATAAACGGCCATAACACCACTACTAACCGTGTATTAAAACAAGCCATGTCTACTAACCTAATGTGGAATATATAGGTATCCACGCGGTTGCTTTTAATCAATTATAGTCCTAGAAATGTATAGGAGGTAAGATAATAAAACTTCCATAGTCAAACTTTATTTATATTTTCAATTTTGAGATTTTTTGAAAATAAAAACATTAACCTGAAGTTATCTTTATTTTGTAATATGAAACAATAGCAGCAATCATTTTTGTTGTGAAATTCTTATTATTGAACCCTACCTTTATATCCATTAATTTCCGGACATTCTCTACGGGTATATGTATATCGCTGCTCCTATAGGAAACTATTCAGAAACTGTTCAAATTTGGATGAAGATTTCCGCTCATCAAAAATGTGGATGATTTCTCTAATCATAACAATCAAATTTTTTTACGGGAGAGAGGCTCTTCAATTTTGTACTTGTTTTGGCTTTATAAATATTTTGATATGAGCGCCACTGATAAGTCTTATGTAGACGAACCGCGCGTCTGACGTACTTAATTATAATCCTGGTACATTTAAGCTGTTGACAAGAAGGTTTGCATAATTGTCTGTGGTTGTCACTGGTATCAAAGAGATAGAGGGGAATGGACAAGGTTAAAATGATGCCACTAAATGCGTGACCTTTTAATTGACATCATCTTAAAGATAAGGAGGTATCTATAATAAATCAACAAAAAACAGGTGTTTATTGTTCGAGGAAGCCAGTGTGCCCGGATATACCACCGACCTTGGCAGGAAAACTGGCAATCCTCTTGAACTAAGATTAAAGTCGAACGCACTTGCCTCATGTGAGGTTTAGCCTCATTGTTTACAAGCTAGTGGCATTGTAGACGAACTACGTAGACGTATCGGTCATCAAGTCTCCTAAATAACATGGGTGAACAAACAGTCACCAAAGACCGATAACAATGATCAAAATTGTTCCCCGAATTAAGCTAGTAACATTAAACGAAAAACTATAACAGAGGACATCGTATAGACCAACATTATTATATTCATTCTTTGACTACGTGTAATTGAATTGTTCAGGATTGGATAAGTTTGCTGAAAGTTATTAGCAGTGAATTCCAATGGATTTAATCAAAGAGCTACCATCTGATTTTGAGGGGAGATGGCTAGGACCTCAATATTGAACAAACAACTGACCGATCTCAAAATATGAGAATTTTAAATAAAAAAACCCAGGTTATTCTCAAAACCAAACCGCGTGAGATAGCGCGGAAATAAAGCAGAAAACATATATTTCGTGTAAAATAATAGTGGAGATTGAAAACAATCCCCACTAGTCCCCCTTGAAATCATATGGTTGCTCTCTTATGTAACAGGTACACTCATTGGATGATATTTTCTTAAAATTCAGCTATTCAGTATATACTTTATTGAAATAAGGATATGCTTCAATGAGTTTAGGATATGATGAAATAAATTTATGAAATAATTATGACCTTTATTCTGCGCCAAATATCTGTATAAGCTTAATCATTCAGAATATACTAAATTGATTTTCACCTTAGCATATAAAAATTGAATAAACCATACCCATTTATGATTTAAGCATGTGCTTTAATCAATTAAGCATATACTTGTAACACTCAGAAACGTGTCCTTCCCCCCAAACGTGTCCGATTCCCCCAAACGTGTCCACATCGACGTCACTGAACTGCAAAAACATGTCTAGTTGTCAAAGGGCGCCAAAGCGTGTCATTTGTATAAACGCTCAAACGTGTCCATTTTTTAATAACCCCCAATCGTGTCCAATCCCCCAAACGTGCCCATACCAAGCTTTTTGTTATTTTACTGGAACTATCATTCGTATTCATATTATAAAAACGTAGGTTATTTGTGTGGTTTTTTTTTTTATTATTATCATTGTATACTCATTTTACGATCTTTTACTATTTCATTAAAAGATCAAAATAAATTTCTTAAATTCTTTTTCTATGCGCATTAAAATGTTTATAGCATTTCACTCTTTATTATGTGCCATACGTTGTATTTTGGAAGGCAACATTTTTGTTAATTTCTGCAACTTTTATTTGAAACGGCCTCTATATTATATAACAGACATTAAAGTAGTTTCTTACTTCAAAGTCATAAACAAATCGGTCTTTACTCGCATTTATTTTTCTTTAGATTAAAATCCAAACTAGTGGTCATCCCAGATAACCGTAAAAATTAATGCCCAATTTTAAACTCCCGGTTTGATAATATAACCTATCTACAGTATATGTCGTTAATATAATATCGTTCAAATAACGAATGAAATAATTGGCACTGGACGTTATTTCTCTTGTTCTGTGTCTTTAGTGACGCTCGTAACCTAAAATTTATTAAAAATTAGAACTGTTAAAAGAAGATGGGAGGTCAATTCGACTGAAACCCCACCGTGCAATATTCTGATTAATATAAAAGGTATCATCGGAGTTTATTAGTATAAAATGATTTACATAGTAAACGATTAAATCAACTGTATTAGAATTATTTGTATGTTTGCTTTAAATGAGCACGAAATACTTGCAACTGGACAATAAGCAAATTAAGTCAAAAGTTAATGTATATGTTACATATTAAATTTTCAGTAATGATAATCATTAACAACCGACATTGAACAAGTTAATGCTAATAAATTACCACTTCATCGACTGTGTCCCCTATCATAGAACTGCCGTGAACGTTATTGAAGTCGCGTTTAGGATATGTATTAGCGCTAAAAGACGCGAGACTTCTTGCGTTTAAAAGTGGACACGTTTGGGCGAATAACAATAGTATCGGGCACGTTTGGGGGTTCTGAAATCGGACACGTTTGGGGAATATTGAATATTATGGACACGTTTGGGGAGAATAGACACGTTTGGGGGGATCGGACACGTTTGGGGGGAAGGACACGTTTGGGAGTGTTACATACTTAATTAGAATTTAGTATATGCTTGATTCGATATTTATGACCCTGATTCCGCTTGATAGAAATTAAAGGTAATACTTAAACGAATTTATCATATGCTGAAATGAGTTTAGCTCATGCTGATATGAGTTCAGCATATGCTGATATGAGTTTAGCATATGCTGAAATGAGTTTAGCATATGCTGAAATGAGTTTAGCATATGCTAAAATAAATGTTTAGAATAATTATAACCTTGATTCCGCGCCTATATTTCTGTATAAACTCAATAATTCGGTATACTAGTATGCTTTATTAGTTTTAACATATGCAAAAACGAATTAAGCATACTTTAAATAATTTTATCATTTGCTTAATTCAATATTATTGACCCTGATTCCGCGTCATACATGACTTGACCATGGGGAACATTTCTAAAACAAGATGTTTAACATTCTCAAGCTTAAGGGCATATCCAACAGTTTATTTCTGACGGTGAGAATTGTTGTATTAAGCCATATAGGCTATTTTTTTTACCTGATTAAATCAAATATGTAATAAAAAAATAAACCTTCATGTGATACTTTTTGAGTAAAATGAGGTCGAAATTTCAGATATTTGTTCAAAACTCGGATTTGTGGACGTGTTTTTCCTTTCGACAGAAATGCATAACTCTTTGGTTTTAAAAAGATAAACACAAGCTGTTTTTTGTTTAATTATTGATAAGTTCTCTTTTATATAAGTATCCAATACATTTATGAAATATTTTGTTTAGAAATAACTGAAATTTATCAAATGTTCATGAAAGAAGAAAAAAACGTCATTTTTTATGTATATTTATCAAATTTACTTTTTCATTGACTTTTTCATAAACATTTGGTACAAATAATCTTTATTCGTAATCAAACCGAATGTCATTTAAAAAAAATAGGAGTCCATGAGTTCGTTTAAAAGTTAAATAAGTTTGAATGAGAAAAATGCATCTTTTCCCGATATGTCACAGTTTGACGTCGCGAAAATAACATTGTACGTTAGCAACGCTATTACCTCCCCTGTAGCTGTAACCTATGCCCTGAAGGAGGATATTATTCTGTATTGACAGGATGATGTTACTGACATATACTAAAAATCAAAATTCTGCTTGATTCGTTGTACAAATACAAAATAATAGAAGGTTCTGTATTATCCACATATGGAGGTATTTAGCTGTGGATGGTTGAGTCATAGAATATACTAGATAATTATTATAAGTAATACCTCTATTACTATATTCTAATTCAATAAAATACCGTTTATAATTTTCAGGTTATTTGATACTAGGAAACAGCCTGTGATCACAAAAGGTTGAAATAATACCAGTGTAATCATACAACGGGCTTTTTACAACTTTACGACAAAAGAGATGATTTCAGCTTTCCAATTGTGAACTTTCCATTTCTAAGTAGCAACATTCCAGCAGCACCTGCATACCGGGTATATATCTCCCAATTAATACGATATTCCCGTGCTTGCATTTCCTATCATGATTTTCTTGATAGAGGGTTGCTGCTCACAAGGAAGCTATTAAACCAAGAGTTCCAAATGGTGAAGTTGAAATCATCCCTTCGTAAATTTTACGGACGCCATCACGAGTTGGTTGACCGTTATGGAATAACCGTTTCACAAATGATATCGGATATGTTCCTTACGTCGTTACCAGGTGCTCCGGAAGGGCAAGCAGACCCTGCTCCACATGTGGCACCCGTCGTGTTGCCTATGTGATTACAAATCCGGTAAATAGTCTAATTCGGTAGGTCACATTCATAAAAGGAAAGGGGATTGTAGTTACGACGTAAGGAACAATCCCCTTCCCTTTTATGAATGTGACCTACCGAATTAGACTATTTACCGGATTTGTAATCACATAGGCAACAAGACGGGTGCCACATGTGGAGCAGGGTCTGCTTGCCCTTCCGGAGCACCTGAGATCACCCCTAGTTTTTGGTGGGGTTCGTGTTGTTTGTTCTTTGGTTTTCTATGTTGTGTCATGTGTACTATTGTTTTTCTGTTTGTCTTTTTCATTTTTGGCCATGGCGTTGTCAGTTTGTTTTAGATTTATGAGTTTGACTGTCCCTTTGGTATCTTTCGTCCCTCTTTAACAATGAACCGATAATACGTGTTATATATTAAGACACATAACACTTGTTCATCCATTGCGGGATTAACAATTCCACTTATTTTTTCACTTTTTGTATCCACATTGATAGGTCATGATATAAAGTATTCGTTTTATGCTCAGATTAACGAAGAGTTATTTCTACGCGAAGAAACCTGATGTATATCTGATATATAGCCATTACTATATATGATTGATGATGACACGGATATTTCAGGTATTCGTCCACAAGACAGCAACGAAAAAACACAATTACCCATAAGAAACTTACTAGTGTAAAACTATTCGTCGATAACAGTCGGTGCTTATATTTATATAGATAGTTAAAACAAAAGGTGATCCTTGAGTTTTGTGTTCGGGAAAAGAGGTGGACTCAGAGTGTGTCAAGTTTCTGTTAGGTTCAATAAAATTTCGGTTTAACACAAAATTGATTTCATGATACTGTACCTTCTCTTATGATAGGAATATAATTTAAATCGAGGAACATTATGTTTTTTTTTTTATTAATTTTACTTTTAAAAACAACAATGTATAATCATCAATTGGGGCCATTTATAGCCGATTATACGGTATGGTTTTTTCTCATTGTTGTAGGCATTATGGTTGCCTATCAATACTGAAACCACTTCATTTGACCTGCAGATGATAGTTGTCCCATTGGCATGATACTATAACTGATTATATTTGTATATAACCAATTTTCAGAAAGATTCGTTTTCCTTTATGAGGTTATATTTTCATATTTTGTCATTTCACATGCACAGAGCATACATAAAGCCTATATCACCCATCATATTTCATCAAAACTACTCAATACATTGTTATGCCTTACCTACGATAGAAGAGGTTATTATGTTTTCTGGTCTGTGTGTCAGTTTGTTCCTCCGTCCGTCTGTCCAGCTTCAGATTAAAGTTTTGGTCAAGGTAGTTTTTAATGAAGTTGCAGTCCAATCATCTTGAAACTTGGTACACATGTTGCCTATGATATGACTTTTCTCTTCTAGTTTTAATGCCAAATCAGAGTTTTGAACTTTATTTCTAGGTCGACTGAACTTGAAAATGATAGTACAGTTTGGCATCCGTGTACTATAAACTTATTCTTGTTTGTTTCGTGTCTGACAATGTTAACAAGATCTTAAAGTATTGATTTTTGACACATTTCAGTATGTTTTACTTTTTTTTTCTATTTCAAACTGTTGTCTTGTTGTGACAGTAATAAAGCAAGTAGCTGTAGTTTCAGTTTGTTTTTGTCTTTGCAAAGTTTCTTTTTTTTAATTGAGATATTGGATTTTTTTTTATATTTTGATTAGTTATCAAAAGTACCAGGATTATAATTTAGTACGTCAGACGCGCGTTTCGTCTACATACGACTCATCAGTGACGTTCAATATTTATAAAGCCAAATAAGTACATAGTTAAAGAGCAATGAGGATCTAAAATTCCAAAAAGTTATGCCAAATACGGCTAAGGTAATATATGCCTGGGATAAGAAAATCCTTAGTTTTTCGAAAATTCAAAGTTTTGTAAAGAGGAAATTTATAAAAATGACCACATTATTGATATTCATGTCAACACAGAAGTGTTGACTACTGGGCTGGTGATACCCTCGGGGACGAAACGTCCACCAGCAGTGACATCGACCCAGTGGTGTAAATAGTTATCAAAAGTACCACGATTACAATTTTTTACGCCAGACGCGCGTTTCGTCTACATAAGACTCATTAGTGACGCTCATATCAAAATATTTATAAAGCCAAACAAGTACAATAGGCGAGCGCCAAAACAAGGATTCAGAGGTTTTGAATGCACCTACCTAACACACAGCTATATGATATATCATTTGAAAGGTCTTTTATCGTACATTCAGAATTGCCTGGAGGTCAAATTGGGAAATGGTCACATTTTTCTAAAAACGGCAAAAAAAGGGGAAAAAATAATAGTCATAATTTGCCGATATTGTTCGAAAAATGACGTTTAAAAACAAATTCATCTGCAGTATAATATGAAATATATCATTTGAAAAACTATAATATATCTAAATTTTTTTTCTGAAATAAGATTTAAAAAAAGTGTTTAAAATGAAAAAATCTCGTATTTTTTTGAAAATAATAATTTTTACGTGTATTGACGCAAAACGCTCGAAAACACACAAATTATATCGGTTTTATATTAATAACATATATAACTAGTTTTTTTAAGTTCTAATGTCTCAACTAGCATGTTCTCTACCGACAAAATATTGATAAAACTATATTAAAACATATCGTAAAACTGCTTTAAAGCTCATATTTACCATGTTTACAGCACAGTTAAAATATATGTTATTTTGGTCTCCTGTTAGTTCAACAGTTATAAATACAATATGATTGAATTGTCTTAAACTTCCCAACCACGTCAAGGTCACAGACCACTAGCAAGGTTGTTTTTTTGTTGTTCTTTTTTTTTTCTTTTTTTCTTTTATTTTTAACTACCACTATCATCGCATACGGAACTTAAGTACACAACCATTTATTTCAGCTGGTAGAGTTATTACAAATACACAAAATTAATAATAATATACATATTTACATTGAATAACAGTGAGGCAAATCAAACTTTATGTTGCCCCTTTGCTCAAATGCTCTTTCGCTATTAATCAATGGTATCGTTTTCATCTTCATCATCGTCATTCATTTGATCTTCGAGGTCGATGTCCTCTTTAGAATATATATTTTGGCAGGTATCACTACCCTGACATGGACAGAGCTCAGTGCAAGACATCTGCTGCTCTCGGCAAATACATGACTTGCTACATATGAATTTCCCCTTGCAAGAACATATTAAATCTTGCAGGAAATTGGACATCATCATGCCTAAAAAGTAGACTGGATAATGTGAACTCTTTTCCCGTCCGTATTCATAAGGAGACAAAGCATTTGGGTGATCGAGATGTGAGGACATCCAGATTTTCGTTTGAAGATATTATCGCAAAACTTGTTCTTTAAATGCAGGTTCGCTTGGTGGCAATCGCAACAAACCTGTGTCTTTGTATGTTGCAAGTTGCAAGTCAACATGTGATGGAGTGAATTTGTCTTATGGTCAAACAAGCTTGAAATAAGCTCTCTGGCTGCTGACAACGATGTGGAAAAATCAGTCTTGTCAAAGTTTTGGAGATCGATAAACTTACTCGGAGATTTTCTTATCAACTTGAATACAGTCTTTTTGCCAAACCCAAATATAGCGGACGTGGTATCACAACCAGTTAAAGCATGAACTGCAGGGATGATGTTAGCTAGTAAAGGTGAAAGAGATTTACTTAACTCATGGATTGGTATGTACCTTCTACAGTCCGTAAGAGCCCGTCAAAAAACACATTTGTTCAGTCGACACAAGAACCTTGAAATAATGAACACAGAGCACAAGAACATCTGTATCGGAACACTTGACTATGACTCGTCCCCTTATATTCAACTGCTGAAAGATTTTATCAGAGTGTATAACATGCAGCAAGATTCTTTTGTCTGCTTCTTCATGCGAACAGAAAAGGTCTGGGAGATCGATTACATGCTCATTAGAAAGTTGTCGCACTATTTCTGGATTAGAAAATGCAACGGCAAGAAATGAACATTTATTTTCCTCCTGAAACATATCAGACAAATTGCTCAGATAATCACCTAGGAAAGTAATCAGAGCTTGCTTGTTTTTGTTGCTTGATAGATTTTTTTCCAATCCGGAACAGTTCGGCCTTCAGCGATATGATAAACGTTTTGCCTGGTTGTTGTTATCGATCGTCTATGTCGCTCTGCTGATTTTATGGAATGTTCAGTGTCATAGCGATCGAAGACATCAACAACCTTGTCTGTGAATCGGAAGCCTGATTGTACCGTATAATGTAAGATTTTGACAAGTCTCCAAATGTGGACATCCTGTTAACATCAAATGACTGAACTAAGCTCATGCCATCTCTTAATGGTACGGTAGCACTGTGGTCGAATGGAGGAATGTCAGGGAGTCACTGATCCTACTAAATTTCCATCGTCATGAAATAATGCAGTGGGAATGTGACAAATTGGCTAGGACAAAAAAGATTCCACAGATACTTCATCTCTTCATTTAGTTAGAGATAGTGCACGTCTAAACACAAGCTCGGGATTCAAATGACCTCTTACAACTTGCCCAGATTTGCATTTTAGTTGTACTTTGGGGTTCATATCTTCAAAGGTCTTCTTTGGATGGAATGGTAAAAGCTACCTGCCTTGTTTTTTGATAGAGATGACTCAACAAATATCTTCATTTTAGTTCTTTCAGTTTCAACTGATTTAACAGTGAATCTTCAATGTCGTGACTTGCATGGAGACCAGTTGAAATGTTAATAAGCTGACGGGGGTGATTATCAACCGTGTTGTTTATCTTTAGTTTTCTATGTTGTGTCGTGTGTACTATTGTTTTTCTGTTTGTCTTTTTTATTTTTAGCCATGGCGTTGTCAGTTTGTTTTAGATTTATGAGTTTGACTGTCCCTTTGGTATCTTTCGTCCCTCTTTCAAATGGATTTTTTCTGTTATATAAACAATTAGTTCTTGTACATGTTTTCCATCCCTTTTCATTGCAGCTGGTTTTGCTTCATCGTGACATTGGTCATCAACCATGACAAGGCACGCACGTGCTCTCATTGCCGATGTTATCTGACTAAGCACATGCCTTGTAAGATCCCATCTTATCAATGAAGCCTTCTTCCTTGTTAAACCAACAATGCCTCTAATGTATCAACCTGACTCAAAAACAACTTATACACATCATCTTGTCTTCGCCATTACATCATTCATTAAGGTTAAAAAAAAAACTCTATTAGTTGTCATATTGAGAGTCTCTAGTGTAATATTTGACGTATTATACAGCGTTGCCAATTTATGGATATGCGACCACGCTTCATTGGAGATGGCACAGACTGCACAGGACTTGGACACTCATCCTTGATGAGTAATTATGATAATATCTAAGAATATACTATTCTACAAAATGCAGTCTGCTGCTTACATATCACATACCAATATCTTTAATAATGCTTAAAATGGTCTTTCGGTAACACATATACGAATATTTATTAATTTATTAATATGTTAAAACACGACTTGTGTTTTGGCAACTCAAATGTTACCTGTGATATTAGATACTCGATTTATATAAATTTTTAGCATCTAGGATAAACACGATACAGATCTGGAATACCGTTTAATAATGCAGATGTTAGAGAAGTCGACAAACATTTATTATCCATCAATGAGCTTCGATATGTATCGCAATCTTTTCAAGGTAAATGGAATTTATAAAAACAAAACATATTAGAGTTTTAATAAGTCATTGACACTGACAATTTTAAAACATATGGTATTTATTTTTTTACATTTTAGGGTTGCTCTAACAGATACCTTTGAATAACTAATTTTTCATAAAATCTTCTTCTTTTTTTGGATTCGATGTCTTTTTAGAATGAAGTCAAAGCGATCTTAGATAAAAATGAATAATATATTTTCAACAATGCCGATATATTCAATGTCAAATGTCACCGTATAATCCAAAGTATTTCGACATGTCTGTGTTCTCGTAAGATTTGCAAGAAAGGTGACCATAGGGAACTTTGACGACCACCCAAACGTATGCTCTAGAAGTTTTTCTTTCAATTGATACAAAAATTAGCTGTGTGTTAGATAGGTGCATCAAAAACCTTTAAGACAGGCTATTTCTCAAATCGGCGCTCGCCTACAAAGTTGAAGAGCATTGGGGATCCAAAATTCAAAAAAGTTGTGCCAAATACGGATAAGGTAATCTATGCCTAGGATAAGAAAATCCTTAGTTTTTCGAAAATTCAAAGTTTTGTAAACAGGATCAAACGATTTCCGACATTTGTCAGCTTTAATAAAGTCATATATGATGTTATCCATGTTTATATGCGACAATGAAAACTACAGCGATGGATCTAAATCTATTATACTAGTATTTCTTTTATTTTTTGGATACATTTTCTTCCCCTTTTGTATATAAATTTTTTTTTTGTTTAGATTGATTTACACTA